>NW_027479343.1:0-146678 GCF_051014685.1 Ptiloglossa arizonensis
GAACTGCGAAAATTTGGAGCTTCTCAAGCGTTTCTTACGTCAAAACAGCCATATCTCGCGCACGGATTGACCAATACGCAAAATTTCTGTTGCATCTGAAAGTAGAAGCTCTCCCGATTAGAACGGTATGAGTAGTTTTCCCCTAGGCCGTTCTAGTTATTCGTTTCGAGCATCAGAACTGCGAAAATTTGGAGTTTCTCAAGCGTTTCTTACCTCAAAACTGCCATATCTCGCGAACGGATTGACCAATACGCAAAATTTCTGTTGCATCTGAAAGTAGAAGCTCTCCCGATTACAACGGTATGAGTAGTTTTCCCCTAGGCCGTTCTAGTTATTCGTTTCGAGCATCAGAACTGCGAAAATTTTAGGTTTCTCAAGCGTTTCTTACCTCAAAACTGCCATATCTCGCGAACGGATTGACCAATCCGCAAAGTTTCTGTTGCATCTGAAAGTAGAAACTCGCCCCATTACAACGGTATGTGTAGTTTTCCCCTAGGCCGTTCTAGTTATTCGTTTCGAGCATCAGAACTGCGAAAATTTGGAGTTTCTCAAGCGTTTCTTACCTCAAAACTGCCATATCTCGCGAACGGATTGACCAATACGCAAAATTTCTGTTGCATCTGAAAGTAGAAGCTCTCCCGATTACAACGGTATGAGTAGTTTTCCCCTAGGCCGTTCTAGTTATTCGTTTCGAGCATCAGAACTGCGAAAATTTTAGGTTTCTCAAGCGTTTCTTACCTCAAAACTGCCATATCTCGCGAACGGATTGACCAATCCGCAAAGTTTCTGTTGCATCTGAAAGTAGAAACTCGCCCCATTACAACGGTATGAGTAGTTTTCCCCTGGGCCGTTCTAATTATTCGTTTCGAGCATCAGAACTGCGAAAATTTGGAGTTTCTCAAGCCTTTCTTACCTCAAAACTGCCAGATCTCGCGAACGGATTGACCAATCCGCAAAGTTTCTGTTGCATCTGAAAGTAGAAACTCGCCCCATTACAACGGTATGAGTAGTTTTCCCCTAGGCCGTTCTAATTATTCGTTTCGAGCATCACAACTGCGAAAATTTGGAGTTTCTCAAGCGTTTCTTACCTCAAAACTGCCATATCTCGCGAACGGATTAACCAATACGCAAAATTTCTGTTGCATCTGAAAGCAGAAGCTCTCCCGATTACAACGGTATGAGTAGTTTTCCCCTAGGCCGTTCTAGTTATTCGTTTCGAGCATCAGAACTGCGAAAATTTGGAGCTTCTCAAGCGTTTCTTACGTCAAAACAGCCATATCTCGCGCACGGATTGACCAATACGCAAAATTTCTGTTGCATCTGAAAGTAGAAGCTCTCCCGATTAGAACGGTATGAGTAGTTTTCCCCTAGGCCGTTCTAGTTATTCGTTTCGAGCATCAGAACTGCGAAAATTTGGAGTTTCTCAAGCGTTTCTTACCTCAAAACTGCCATATCTCGCGAACGGATTGACCAATACGCAAAATTTCTGTTGCATCTGAAAGTAGAAGCTCTCCCGATTACAACGGTATGAGTAGTTTTCCCCTAGGCCGTTCTAGTTATTCGTTTCGAGCATCAGAACTGCGAAAATTTTAGGTTTCTCAAGCGTTTCTTACCTCAAAACTGCCATATCTCGCGAACGGATTGACCAATCCGCAAAGTTTCTGTTGCATCTGAAAGTAGAAACTCGCCCCATTACAACGGTATGTGTAGTTTTCCCCTAGGCCGTTCTAGTTATTCGTTTCGAGCATCAGAACTGCGAAAATTTGGAGTTTCTCAAGCGTTTCTTACCTCAAAACTGCCATATCTCGCGAACGGATTGACCAATCCGCAAAGTTTCTGTTGCATCTGAAAGTAGAAACTCGCCCCATTACAGCGGTATGTGTAGTTTTCCCCTAGGCCGTTCTAGTTATTCGTTTCGAGCATCAGAACTGCGAAAATTTGGAGTTTCTCAAGCGTTTCTTACCTCAAAACTGCCATATCTCGCGAACGGATTGACCAATCCGCAAAGTTTCTGTTGCATCTGAAAGTAGAAACTCGCCCCATTACAACGGTATGAGTAGTTTTCCCCTAGGCCGTTCTAGTTATTCGTTTCGAGCATCAGAACTGCGAAAATTTGGAGTTTCTCAAGCGTTTCTTACCTCAAAACTGCCATATCTCGCGAACGGATTGACCAATACGCAAAATTTCTGTTGCATCTGAAAGTAGAAGCTCTCCCGATTACAACGGTATGAGTAGTTTTCCCCTAGGCCGTTCTAGTTATTCGTTTCGAGCATCAGAACTGCGAAAATTTGAAGTTTCTCAAGCGTTTCTTACCTCAAAACTGCCATATCTCGCGAACGGATTGACCAATCCGCAAAGTTTCTGTTGCATCTGAAAGTAGAAACTCGCCCCATTACAACGGTATGAGTAGTTTTCCCCTAGGCCGTTCTAGTTATTCGTTTCGAGCATCAGAACTGCGAAAATTTGGAGTTTCTCAAGCGTTTCTTACTTCAAACCTGCCATATCTCGCGAACGGATTGACCAATCCGCAAAGTTTCTGTTGCATCTGAAAGTAGAAACTCGCCCCATTACAACAGTATGAGTAGTTTTCCCCTAGGCCGTTCTAGTTATTCGTTTCGAGCATCAGAACTGCGAAAATTTGGAGTTTCTCAAGCGTTTCTTACCTCAAAACTGCCATATCTCGCGAACGGATTGACCAATCCGCAAAGTTTCTGTTGCATCTGAAAGTAGAAACTCGCCCCATTACAACGGTATGAGTAGTTTTCCCCTAGGCCGTTCTAGTTATTCGTTTCGAGCATCAGAACTGCGAAAATTTGGAGTTTCTCAAGCGTTTCTTACCTCAAAACTGCCATATCTCGCGAACGGATTGACCAATCCGCAAAGTTTCTGTTGCATCTGAAAGTAGAAACTCGCCCCATTACAACGGTATGAGTAGTTTTCCCCTAGGCCGTTCTAGTTATTCATTTCGAGCATCAGAACTGCGAAAATTTGGAGTTTCTCAAGCGTTTCTTACCTCAAAACTGCCATATCTCGCGAACGGATTGACCAATCCGCAAAGTTTCTGTTGCATCTGAAAGTAGAAACTCGCCCCATTACAACGGTATGAGTAGTTTTCCCCTAGGCCGTTCTAGTTATTCGTTTCGAGCATCAGAACTGCGAAAATTTTGAGTTTCTCAAGCGTTTCTTACCTCAAAACTGCCATATCTCGCGAACGGATTGACCAATCCGCAAAGTTTCTGTTGCATCTGAAAGTAGAAACTCGCCCCATTACAACGGTATGAGTAGTTTTCCCCTAGGCCGTTCTAGTTATTCGTTTCGAGCATCAGAACTGCGAAAATTTGGAGTTTCTCAAGCGTTTCTTACCTCAAAACTGCCATATCTCGCGAACGGATTGACCAATACGCAAAATTTCTGTTGCATCTGAAAGTAGAAACTCGCCCCATTACAACGGTATGAGTAGTTTTCCCCTAGGCCGTTCTAGTTATTCGTTCCGAGCATCAGAACTGCGAAAATTTGGAGTTTCTCAAGCGTTTCTTACCTCAAAACTGCCATATCTCGCGAACGGATTGACCAATCCGCAAAGTTTCTGTTGCATCTGAAGGCAGAAACTCGCCCCATTACAGCGGTATGTGTAGTTTTCCCCTAGGCCGTTCTAGTTATTCGTTTCGAGCATCAGAACTGCGAAAATTTGGAGTTTCTCAAGCGTTTCTTACCTCAAAACTGCCATATCTCGCGAACGGATTGACCAATACGCAAAGTTTCTGTTGCATCTGAAAGTAGAAACTCGCCCCATTACAACGGTATGAGTAGTTTTCCCCTAGGCCGTTCTAGTTATTCGTTTCGAGCATCAGAACTGCGAAAATTTGAAGTTTCTCAAGCGTTTCTTACCTCAAAACTGCCATATCTCGCGAACGAATTGACCAATACGCAAAATTTCTGTTGCATCTGAAAGTAGAAGCTCTCCCGATTACAACGGTATGAGTAGTTTTCCACTAGGCCGTTCTAGTTATTCGTTTCGAGCATCAGAACTGCGAAAATTTGAAGTTTCTCAAGCGTTTCTTACCTCAAAACTGCCATATCTCGCGAACGGATTGACCAATCCGCAAAGTTTCTGTTGCATCTGAAAGTAGAAACTCGCCCCATTACAACGGTATGAGTAGTTTTCCCCTAGGCCGTTCTAGTTATTCGTTTCGAGCATCAGAACTGCGAAAATTTGGAGTTTCTCAAGCGTTTCTTACCTCAAAACTGCCATATCTCGCGAACGGATTGACCAATACGCAAAATTTCTGTTGCATCTGAAAGTAGAAGCTCTCCCGATTACAACGGTATGAGTAGTTTTCCCCTAGGCCGTTCTAGTTATTCGTTTCGAGCATCAGAACTGCGAAAATTTGAAGTTTCTCAAGCGTTTCTTACCTCAAAACTGCCATATCTCGCGAACGGATTGACCAATCCGCAAAGTTTCTGTTGCATCTGAAAGTAGAAACTCGCCCTATTACAACGGTATGAGTAGTTTTCCCCTAGGCCGTTCTGGTTATTCGTTTCGAGCATCAGAACTGCGAAAATTTGGAGTTTCTCAAGCGTTTCTTACCTCAAAACTGCAATATCTCGCGAACGGATTGACCAATACGCAAAATTTCTGTTGCATCTGAAAGTAGAAGCTCTCCCGATTACAACGGTATGAGTAGTTTTCCCCTAGGCCGTTCTAGTTATTCGTTTCGAGCATCAGAACTGCGAAAATTTGAAGTTTCTCAAGCGTTTCTTACTTCAAAAATGCCATATCTCGCGAACGGATTGACCAATCTGCAAAGTTTCTGTTGCATCTGAAAGTAGAAACTCGCCCCATTACAACGGTATGTGTAGTTTTCCCCTAGGCCGTTCTAGTTATTCGTTTCGAGCATCAGAACTGCGAAAATTTGGAGTTTCTCAAGCGTTTCTTACGTTAAAACTGCCATATCTCGCCAACGGATTGACCAATCCGCAAAGTTTCTGTTGCATCTGAAAGTAGAAACTCGCCCCATTACAACGGTATGAGTAGTTTTCCCCTAGGCCGTTCTAGATATTCGTTTCGAGCATCAGAACTGCGAAAATTTGGAGTTTCTCAAGCGTTTCTTACATCAAAACTGCCATATCTCGCGAACGGATTGACCAATCCGCAAAGTTTCTGTTGCATCTGAAAGTAGAAACTCGCCCCATTACAACGGTATGAGTAGTTTTCCCCTAGGCCGTTCTAGTTATTCGTTTCGAGCATCAGAACTGCGAAAATTCGGAGTTTCTCAAGCGTTTCTTACCTCAAAACTGTCATATCTCGCGAACGGATTGACCAATCCGCAAAGTTTCTGTTGCATCTGAAAGTAGAAACTCGCCCCATTACAACGGTATGGGTAGTTTTCCCCTAGGCCGTTCTAGTTATTCGTTTCGAGCATCAGAACTGCGAAAATTTTGAGTTTCTCAAGCGTTTCTTACCTCAAAACTGCCATATCTCGCGAACGGATTGACCAATCCGCAAAGTTTCTGTTGCATCTGAAAGTAGAAACTCGCCCCATTGCAACGGTATGAGTAGTTTTCCCCTAGGCCGTTCTAGTTATTCGTTTCGAGCATCAGAACTGCGAAAATTTGGAGTTTCTCAAGCGTTTCTTACCTCAAAACTGCCATATCTCGCGAACGGATTGACCAATCCGCAAAGTCTCTGTTGCATCTGAAAGTAGAAACTCGCCCCATTACAACGGTATGAGTAGTTTTCCCCTAGGCCGTTCTAGTTATTCGTTTCGAGCATCAGAACTGCGAAAATTTTGAGTTTCTCAAGCGTTTCTTACCTCAAAACTGCCATATCTCGCGAACGGATTGACCAATCCGCAAAGTTTCTGTTGCATCTGAAAGTAGAAACTCGCCCCATTACAACGGTATGAGTAGTTTTCCCCTAGGCCGTTCTAGTTATTCGTTTCGAGCATCAGAACTGCGAAAATTTGGAGTTTCTCAAGCGTTTCTTACCTCAAAACTGCCATATCTCGCGAACGGATTGACCAATACGCAAAATTTCTGTTGCATCTGAAAGTAGAAACTCGCCCCATTACAACGGTATGAGTAGTTTTCCCCTAGGCCGTTCTAGTTATTCGTTCCGAGCATCAGAACTGCGAAAATTTGGAGTTTCTCAAGCGTTTCTTACCTCAAAACTGCCATATCTCGCGAACGGATTGACCAATCCGCAAAGTTTCTGTTGCATCTGAAGGCAGAAACTCGCCCCATTACAGCGGTATGTGTAGTTTTCCCCTAGGCCGTTCTAGTTATTCGTTTCGAGCATCAGAACTGCGAAAATTTGGAGTTTCTCAAGCGTTTCTTACCTCAAAACTGCCATATCTCGCGAACGGATTGACCAATACGCAAAGTTTCTGTTGCATCTGAAAGTAGAAACTCGCCCCATTACAACGGTATGAGTAGTTTTCCCCTAGGCCGTTCTAGTTATTCGTTTCGAGCATCAGAACTGCGAAAATTTGAAGTTTCTCAAGCGTTTCTTACCTCAAAACTGCCATATCTCGCGAACGGATTGACCAATACGCAAAATTTCTGTTGCATCTGAAAGTAGAAGCTCTCCCGATTACAACGGTATTAGTAGTTTTCCACTAGGCCGTTCTAGTTATTCGTTTCGAGCATCAGAACTGCGAAAATTTGAAGTTTCTCAAGCGTTTCTTACCTCAAAACTGCCATATCTCGCGAACGGATTGACCAATCCGCAAAGTTTCTGTTGCATCTGAAAGTAGAAACTCGCCCCATTACAACGGTATGAGTAGTTTTCCCCTAGGCCGTTCTAGTTATTCGTTTCGAGCATCAGAACTGCGAAAATTTGGAGTTTCTCAAGCGTTTCTTACGTTAAAACTGCCATATCTCGCCAACGGATTGACCAATCCGCAAAGTTTCTGTTGCATCTGAAAGTAGAAACTCGCCCCATTACAACGGTATGAGTAGTTTTCCCCTAGGCCGTTCTAGATATTCGTTTCGAGCATCAGAACTGCGAAAATTTGGAGTTTCTCAAGCGTTTCTTACCTCAAAACTGCCATATCTCGCGAACGGATTGACCAGTCCGCAAAGTTTCTGTTGCATCTGAAAGTAGAAACTCGCCCCATTACAACGGTATGAGTAGTTTTCCACTAGGCCGTTCTAGTTATTCGTTTCGAGCATCAGAACTGCGAAAATTTGGAGTTTCTCACGCGTTTCTTACCTCAAAACTGCCATATCTCGCGAACGGATTGACCAATCCGCAAAGTTTCTGTTGCATCTGAAAGTAGAAACTCGCCCCATTACAACGGTATGGGTAGTTTTCCCCTAGGCCGTTCTAGTTATTCGTTTCGAGCATCAGAACTGCGAAAATTTGGAGTTTCTCAAGCGTTCCTTACCTCAAAACTGCCATATCTCGCGAACGGATTGACCAATCCGCAAAGTTTCTGTTGCATCTGAAAGTAGAAACTCGCCCCATTGCAACGGTATGAGTAGTTTTCCCCTAGGCCGTTCTAGTTATTCGTTTCGAGCATCAGAACTGCGAAAATTTGGAGTTTCTCAAGCGTTTCTTACCTCAAAACTGCCATATCTCGCGAACGGATTGACCAATCCGCAAAGTCTCTGTCGCATCTGAAAGTAGAAACTCGCCCCATTACAACGGTATGAGTAGTTTTCCCGTATGCCGTTCAAGTTATTCGTTTCGAGCATCAGAACTGCGAAAATTTTGAGTTTCTCAAGCGTTTCTTACCTCAAAACTGCCATATCTCGCGAACGGATTGACCAATCCGCAAAGTTTCTGTTGCATCTGAAAGTAGAAACTCGCCCCATTACAACGGTATGAGTAGTTTTCCCCTAGGCCGTTCTAGTTATTCGTTTCGAGCATCAGAACTCCGAAAATTTGGAGTTTCACAAGCGTTTCTTACCTCAAAACTGCCATATCTCGCGAACGGATTGACCAATCCGCAAAGTTTCTGTTGCATCTGAAAGTAGAAACTCGCCCCATTACAACGGTATGAGTAGTTTTCCCCTAGGCCGTTCTAGTTATTCGTTTCGAGCATCAGAACTGCGAAAATTTGGAGTTTCTCAAGCGTTTCTTACCTCAAAACTGCCATATCTCGCGAACGGATTGACCAATCCGCAAAGTTTCTGTTGCATCTGAAAGTAGAAACTCGCCCCATTACAACGGTATGAGTAGTTTTCCCCTAGGCCGTTCTAGTTATTCGTTTCGAGCATCAGAACTGCGAAAATTTGGAGTTTCTCAAGCGTTTCTTACCTCAAAACTGCCATATCTCGCGAACGGATTGACCAATCCGCAAAGTCTCTGTCGCATCTGAAAGTAGAAACTCGCCCCATTACAACGGTATGAGTAGTTTTCCCGTATGCCGTTCAAGTTATTCGTTTCGAGCATCAGAACTGCGAAAATTTTGAGTTTCTCAAGCGTTTCTTACCTCAAAACTGCCATATCTCGCGAACGGATTGACCAATCCGCAAAGTTTCTGTTGCATCTGAAAGTAGAAACTCGCCCCATTGCAACGGTATGAGTAGTTTTCCCCTAGGCCGTTCTAGTTATTCGTTTCGAGCATCAGAACTGCGAAAATTTGGAGTTTCTCAAGCGTTTCTTACCTCAAAACTGCCATATCTCGCGAACGGATTGACCAATCCGCAAAGTCTCTGTCGCATCTGAAAGTAGAAACTCGCCCCATTACAACGGTATGAGTAGTTTTCCCGTATGCCGTTCAAGTTATTCGTTTCGAGCATCAGAACTGCGAAAATTTTGAGTTTCTCAAGCGTTTCTTACCTCAAAACTGCCGTATCTCGCGAACGGATTGACCAATCCGCAAAGTTTCTGTTGCATCTGAAAGTAGAAACTCGCCCCATTACAACGGTATGAGTAGTTTTCCCCTAGGCCGTTCTAGTTATTCGTTTCGAGCATCAGAACTCCGAAAATTTGGAGTTTCACAAGCGTTTCTTACTTCAAAACTGCCATATCTCGCGAACGGATTGACCAATCCGCAAAGTTTCTGTTGCATCTGAAAGTAGAAACTCGCCCCATTACAACGGTATGAGTAGTTTTCCCCTAGGCCGTTCTAGTTATTCGTTTCGAGCATCAGAACTGCGAAAATTTGGAGTTTCTCAAGCGTTTCTTACCTCAAAACTGCCATATCTCGCGAACGGATTGACCAATCCGCAAAGTTTCTGCTGCATCTGAAAGTAGAAACTCGCCCCATTACAACGGTATGAGTAGTTTTCCCCTAGGCCGTTCTAGTTATTCGTTTCGAGCATCAGAACTGCGAAAATTTGGAGTTTCTCAAGCGTTTCTTACCTCAAAACTGCCATATCTCGCGAACGGATTGACCAATCCGCAAAGTCTCTGTCGCATCTGAAAGTAGAAACTCGCCCCATTACAACGGTCTGAGTAGTTTTCCCGTATGCCGTTCAAGTTATTCGTTTCGAGCATCAGAACTGCGAAAATTTTGAGTTTCTCAAGCGTTTCTTACCTCAAAACTGCCATATCTCGCGAACGGATTGACCAATCCGCAAAGTTTCTGTTGCATCTGAAAGTAGAAACTCGCCCCATTACAACGGTATGAGTAGTTTTCCCCTAGGCCGTTCTAGTTATTCGTTTCGAGCATCAGAACTCCGAAAATTTGGAGTTTCACAAGCGTTTCTTACCTCAAAACTGCCATATCTCGCGAACGGATTGACCAATCCGCAAAGTTTCTGTTGCATCTGAAAGTAGAAACTCGCCCCATTACAACGGTATGAGTAGTTTTCCCCTAGGCCGTTCTAGTTATTCGTTTCGAGCATCAGAACTGCGAAAATTTGGAGTTTCTCAAGCGTTTCTTACCTCAAAACTGCCATATCTCGCGAACGGATTGACCAATCCGCAAAGTTTCTGTTGCATCTGAAAGTAGAAACTCGCCCCATTACAACGGTATGTGTAGTTTTCCCCTAGGCCGTTCTAGTTATTCGTTTCGAGCATCAGAACTGCGAAAATTTGAAGTTTCTCAAGCGTTTCTTACCTCAAAACTGCCATATCTCGCGAACGGATTGACCAATCCGCAAAGTTTCAGTTGCATCTGAAAGTAGAAACTCGCCCCATTACAACGGTATGAGTAGTTTTCCCCTAGGCCGTTCTAGTTATTCGTTTCGAGCATCAGAACTGCGAAAATTTGGAGTTTCTCAAGCGTTTCTTACCTCAAAACTGCCATATCTCGCGAACGGATTGACCAGTCCGCAAAGTTTCTGTTGCATCTGAAAGTAGAAACTCGCCCCATTACAACGGTATGAGTAGTTTTCCACTAGGCCGTTCTAGTTATTCGTTTCGAGCATCAGAACTGCGAAAATTTGGAGTTTCTCACGCGTTTCTTACCTCAAAACTGCCATATCTCGCGAACGGATTGACCAATCCGCAAAGTTTCTGTTGCATCTGAAAGTAGAAACTCGCCCCATTACAACGGTATGGGTAGTTTTCCCCTAGGCCGTTCTAGTTATTCGTTTCGAGCATCAGAACTGCGAAAATTTGGAGTTTCTCAAGCGTTTCTTACCTCAAAACTGCCATATCTCGCGAACGGATTGACCAATCCGCAAAGTTTCTGTTGCATCTGAAAGTAGAAACTCGCCCCATTGCAACGGTATGAGTAGTTTTCCCCTAGGCCGTTCTAGTTATTCGTTTCGAGCATCAGAACTGCGAAAATTTGGAGTTTCTCAAGCGTTTCTTACCTCAAAACTGCCATATCTCGCGAACGGATTGACCAATCCGCAAAGTTTCTGTTGCATCTGAAAGTAGAAACTCGCCCCATTACAACGGTATGAGTAGTTTTCCCCTAGGCCGTTCTAGTTATTCGTTTCGAGCATCAGAACTGCGAAAATTTTGAGTTTCTCAAGCGTTTCTTTCCTCAAAACTGCCATATTTCGCAAACGGATTGACCAATCCGCAAAGTTTCTGTTGCATCTGAAAGTAGAAACACGCCCCATTACAACGGTATGAGTAGTTTTCCCCTAGGCCGTTCTAGTTATTCGTTTCGAGCATCAGAACTGCGAAAATTTGGAGTTTCTCAAGCGTTTCTTACCTCAAAACTGCCATATCTCGCGAACGGATTGACCAATCCGCAAAGTTTCTGTTGCATCTGAAAGTAGAAACTCGCCCCATTACAACGGTATGAGTAGTTTTTCCCTATGCCGTTCTAGTTATTCGTTTCGAGCATCAGAACTGCGAAAATTTGGAGTTTCTCAAGCGTTTCTTACCTCAAAACTGCCATATCTCGCGAACGGATTGACCAATCCGCAAGGTTTCTGTTGCATCTGAAAGTAGAAACTCGCCCCATTACAACGGTATGAGTAGTTTTCCCCTAGGCCGTTCTAGTTATTCGTTTCGAGCATCAGAACTGCGAAAATTTTGAGTTTCTCAAGCGTTTCTTTCCTCAAAACTGCCATATCTCGCAAACGGATTGACCAATCCGCAAAGTTTCTGTTGCATCTGAAAGTAGAAACTCGCCCCATTACAACGGTATGAGTAGTTTTCCCCTAGGCCGTTCTAGTTATTCGTTTCGAGCATCAGAACTGCGAAAATTTGGAGTTTCTCAAGCGTTTCTTACCTCAAAACTGCCATTACTCGCGAACGGATTGACCAATCCGCAAAGTTTCTGTTGCATCTGAAAGTAGAAACTCGCCCCATTACAACGGTATGAGTAGTTTTCCCCTAGGCCGTTCTAGTTATTCGTTTCGAGCATCAGAACTGCGAAAATTTGGAGTTTCTCAAGCGTTTCTTACCTCAAAACTGCCATATCTCGCGAACGGATTGACCAATCCGCAAGGTTTCTGTTGCATCTGAAAGTAGAAACTCGCCCCATTACAACGGTATGAGTAGTTTTCCCCTAGGCCGTTCTAGTTATTCGTTTCGAGCATCAGAACTTCGAAAATTTTGAGTTTCTCAAGCGTTTCTTTCCTCAAAACTGCCATATCTCGCAAACGGATTGACCAATCCGCAAAGTTTCTGTTGCATCTGAAAGTAGAAACACGCCCCCTTACAACGGTATGAGTAGTTTTCCCCTAGGCCGTTCTAGTTATTCGTTTGGAGCATCAGAACTGCGAAAATTTGGAGTTTCTCAAGCGTTTCTTACCTCAAAACTGCCATATCTCGCGAACGGATTGACCAATCCGCAAAGTTTCTGTTGCATCTGAAAGTAGAAACTCGCCCGATTTCAACGGTATGTGTAGTTTTCCCCTAGGCGGTTCTAGTTATTCGTTTCGAGCATCAGAACTGCGAAAATTTTGAGTTTCTCAAGCGTTTCTTACCTCAAAACTGACATATCTCGCGAACGGATTGACCAATCCGCAAAGTTTCTGTTGCACCTGAAAGTAGAAACACGCCCCATTACAACGGTATGAGTAGTTTTCCCCTAGGCCGTTCTAGTTATTCGTTTCGAGCATCAGAACTGCGAAAATTTGGAGTTTCTCAAGCGTTTCTTACCTCAAAACTGCCATATCTCGCGAACGGATTGACCAATCCGCAAGGTTTCTGTTGCATCTGAAAGTAGAAACTCGCCCCATTACAACGGTATGAGTAGTTTTCCCCTAGGCCGTTCTAGTTATTCGTTTCGAGCATCAGAACTGCGAAAATTTGGAGTTTCTCAAGCGTTTCTTACCTCAAAACTGCCATTACTCGCGAACGGATTGACCAATCCGCAAAGTTTCTGTTGCACCTGAAAGTAGAAACTCGCCCCATTACAACGGTATGAGTAGTTTTCCCCTAGGCCGTTCTAGTTATTCGTTTCGAGCATCAGAACTGCGAAAATTTGGAGTTTCTCAAGCGTTTCTTACCTCAAAACTGCCATATCTCGCGAACGGATTGACCAATCCGCAAGGTTTCTGTTGCATCTGAAAGTAGAAACTCGCCCCATTACAACGGTATGAGTAGTTTTCCCGTAGGCCGTTCTAGTTATTCGTTTCGAGCATCAGAACTTCGAAAATTTTGAGTTTCTCAAGCGTTTCTTTCCTCAAAACTGCCATATCTCGCAAACGGATTGACCAATCCGCAAAGTTTCTGTTGCATCTGAAAGTAGAAACACGCCCCATTACAACGGTATGAGTAGTTTTCCCCTAGGCCGTTCTAGTTATTCGTTTCGAGCATCAGAACTGCGAAAATTTGGAGTTTCTCAAGCGTTTCTTACCTCAAAACTGCCATATCTCGCGAACGGATTGACCAATCCGCAAAGTTTCTGTTGCATCTGAAAGTAGAATCTCGCCCGATTACAACGGTATGTGTAGTTTTCCCCTAGGCGGTTCTAGTTATTCGTTTCGAGCATCAGAACTGCGAAAATTTTGAGTTTCTCAAGCGTTTCTTACCTCAAAACTGCCATATCTCGCGAACGGATTGACCAATCCGCAAAGTTTCTGTTGCATCTGAAAGTAGAAACTCGCCCCATTACAACGGTATGAGTAGTTTTCCCCTAGGCCGTTCTAGATATTCGTTTCGAGCATCAGAACTGCGAAAATTTGGAGTTTCTCAAGCGTTTCTTACATCAAAACTGCCATATCTCGCGAACGGATTGACCAATCCGCAAAGTTTCTGTTGCATCTGAAAGTAGAAACTCGCCCCATTACAACGGTATGAGTAGTTTTCCCCTAGGCCGTTCTGGTTATTCGTTTCGAGCATCAGAACTTCGAAAATTTTGAGTTTCTCAAGCGTTTCTTTCCTCAAAACTGCCATATCTCGCAAACGGATTGACCAATCCGCAAAGTTTCTGTTGCATCTGAAAGTAGAAACACGCCCCATTACAACGGTATGAGTAGTTTTCCCCTAGGCCGTTCTAGTTATTCGTTTCGAGCATCAGAACTGCGAAAATTTGGAGTTTCTCAAGCGTTTCTTACCTCAAAACTGCCATATCTCGCGAACGGATTGACCAATCCGCAAAGTTTCTGTTGCATCTGAAAGTAGAATCTCGCCCGATTACAACGGTATGTGTAGTTTTCCCCTAGGCGGTTCTAGTTATTCGTTTCGAGCATCAGAACTGCGAAAATTTTGAGTTTCTCAAGCGTTTCTTACCTCAAAACTGCCATATCTCGCGAACGGATTGACCAATCCGCAAAGTTTCTGTTGCATCTGAAAGTAGAAACTCGCCCCATTACAACGGTATGAGTAGTTTTCCCCTAGGCCGTTCTAGTTATTCGTTTCGAGCATCAGAACTGCGAAAATTTGGAGTTTCTCAAGCGTTTCTTACTTCAAAACTGCCACATCTCGCGAACGGATTGACCAATCCGCAAAGTTTCTGTTGCATCTGAAAGTAGAAACTCGCCCCATTACAACGGTATGTGTAGTTTTCCCCTAGGCCGTTCTAGTTATTCGTTTCGAGCATCAGAACTGCGAAAATTTGGAGTTTCTCAAGCGTTTCTTACGTTAAAACTGCCATATCTCGCCAACGGATTGACCAATCCGCAAAGTTTCTGTTGCATCTGAAAGTAGAAACTCGCCCCATTACAACGGTATGAGTAGTTTTCCCCTAGGCCGTTCTAGATATTCGTTTCGAGCATCAGAACTGCGAAAATTTGGAGTTTCTCAAGCGTTTCTTACATCAAAACTGCCATATCTCGCGAACGGATTGACCAATCCGCAAAGTTTCTGTTGCATCTGAAAGTAGAAACTCGCCCCATTACAACGGTATGAGTAGTTTTCCCCTAGGCCGTTCTGGTTATTCGTTTCGAGCATCAGAACTGCGAAAATTTGGAGTTTATCAAGCGTTTCTTACCTCAAAACTGCCATATCTCGCGAACGGATTGACCAATCCGCAAAGTTTCTGTTGCATCTGAAAGTAGAAACTCGCCCCATTACAACGGTATGAGTAGTTTTCCCCTAGGCGGTTCTAGTTATTCGTTTCGAGCATCAGAACTGCGAAAATTTTGAGTTTCTCAAGCGTTTCTTACCTCAAAACTGCCATATCTCGCGAACGGATTGACCAATCCGCAAAGTTTCTGTTGCATCTGAAAGTAGAAACTCGCCCCATTACAACGGTATGAGTAGTTTTCCCCTAGGCCGTTCTAGTTATTCGTTTCGAGCATCAGAACTGCGAAAATTTGGAGTTTCTCAAGCGTTTCTTACTTCAAAACTGCCATATCTCGCGAACGGATTGACCAATCCGCAAAGTTTCTGTTGCACCTGAAAGTAGAAACTCGCCCCATTACAACGGTATGTGTAGTTTTCCCCTAGGCCGTTCTAGTTATTCGTTTCGAGCATCAGAACTGCGAAAATTTGGAGTTTCTCAAGCGTTTCTTACGTTAAAACTGCCATATCTCGCCAACGGATTGACCAATCCGCAAAGTTTCTGTTGCATCTGAAAGTAGAAACTCGCCCCATTACAACGGTATGAGTAGTTTTCCCCTAGGCCGTTCTAGATATTCGTTTCGAGCATCAGAACTGCGAAAATTTGGAGTTTCTCAAGCGTTTCTTACATCAAAACTGCCATATCTCGCGAACGGATTGACCAATCCGCAAAGTTTCTGTTGCATCTGAAAGTAGAAAGTCGCCCCATTACAACGGTATGAGTAGTTTTCCCCTAGGCCGTTCTGGTTATTCGTTTCGAGCATCAGAACTGCGAAAATTTGGAGTTTATCAAGCGTTTCTTACCTCAAAACTGCCATATCTCGCGAACGGATTGACCAATCCGCAAAGTTTCTGTTGCATCTGAAAGTAGAAACTCGCCCCATTACAACGGTATGAGTAGTTTTCCCCTAGGCCGTTCTAGTTATTCGTTTCGAGCATCAGAACTGCGAAAATTTGGAGTTTCTCAAGCGTTTCTTACCTCAAAACTGCCATATCTCGCGAACGGATTGACCAATCCGCAAAGTTTCTGTTGCATCTGAAAGTAGAAACTCGCCCCATTACAACGGTATGAGTAGTTTTCCCCTAGGCCGTTCTAGTTATTCGTTCCGAGCATCAGAACTGCGAAAATTTGGAGTTTCTCAAGCGTTTCTTACCTCAAAACTGCCATATCTCGCGAACGGATTGACCAATCCGCAAAGTTTCTGTTGCATCTGAAAGTAGAAACTCGCCCCATTACAACGGTATGAGTAGTTTTCCCCTAGGCCGTTCTAGTTATTCGTTTCGTGCATCAGAACTGCGAAAATTTTGAGTTTCTCAAGCGTTTCTTTCCTCAAAACTGCCATATCTCGCAAACGGATTGACCAATCCGCAAAGTTTCTGTTGCATCTGAAAGTAGAAACTCGCCCCATTACAACGGTATGAGTAGTTTTCCCCTAGGCCGTTCTAGTTATTCGTTTCGAGCATCAGAACTGCGAAAATTTGGAGTTTCTCAAGCGTTTCTTACCTCAAAACTGCCATTACTCGCGAACGGATTGACCAATCCGCAAAGTTTCTGTTGCATCTGAAAGTAGAAACTCGCCCCATTACAACGGTATGAGTAGTTTTCCCCTAGGCCGTTCTAGTTATGCGTTTCGAGCATCAGAACTGCGAAAATTTGGAGTTTCTCAAGCGTTTCTTACGTTAAAACTGCCATATCTCGCCAACGGATTGACCAATCCGCAAAGTTTCTGTTGCATCTGAAAGTAGAAACTCGCCCCATTACAACGGTATGAGTAGTTTTCCCCTAGGCCGTTCTAGATATTCGTTTCGAGCCTCAGAACTGCGAAAATTTGGAGTTTCTCAAGCGTTTCTTACATCAAAACTGCCATATCTCGCGAACGGATTGACCAATCCGCAAAGTTTCTGTTGCATCTGAAAGTAGAAAGTCGCCCCATTACAACGGTATTAGTAGTTTTCCCCTAGGCCGTTCTGGTTATTCGTTTCGAGCATCAGAACTGCGAAAATTTGGAGTTTATCAAGCGTTTCTTACCTCAAAACTGCCATATCTCGCGAACGGATTGACCAATCCGCAAAGTTTCTGTTGCATCTGAAAGTAGAAACTCGCCCCATTACAACGGTATGAGTAGTTTTCCCCTAGGCCGTTCTAGTTATTCGTTTCGAGCATCAGAACTGCGAAAATTTGGAGTTTCTCAAGCGTTTCTTACCTCAAAACTGCCATATCTCGCGAACGGATTGACCAATCCGCAAGGTTTCTGTTGCATCTGAAAGTAGAAACTCGCCCCATTACAACGGTATGAGTAGTTTTCCCCTAGGCCGTTCTAGTTATTCGTTTCGAGCATCAGAACTTCGAAAATTTTGAGTTTCTCAAGCGTTTCTTTCCTCAAAACTGCCATATCTCGCAAACGGATTGACCAATCCGCAAAGTTTCTGTTGCATCTGAAAGTAGAAACACGCCCCCTTACAACGGTATGAGTAGTTTTCCCCTAGGCCGTTCTAGTTATTCGTTTGGAGCATCAGAACTGCGAAAATTTGGAGTTTCTCAAGCGTTTCTTACCTCAAAACTGCCATATCTCGCGAACGGATTGACCAATCCGCAAAGTTTCTGTTGCATCTGAAAGTAGAAACTCGCCCGATTACAACGGTATGTGTAGTTTTCCCCTAGGCGGTTCTAGTTATTCGTTTCGAGCATCAGAACTGCGAAAATTTTGAGTTTCTCAAGCGTTTCTTACCTCAAAACTGACATATCTCGCGAACGGATTGACCAATCCGCAAAGTTTCTGTTGCACCTGAAAGTAGAAACACGCCCCATTACAACGGTATGAGTAGTTTTCCCCTAGGCCGTTCTAGTTATTCGTTTTGAGCATCAGAACTGCGAAAATTTGGAGTTTCTCAAGCGTTTCTTACCTCAAAACTGCCATATCTCGCGAACGGATTGACCAATCCGCAAGGTTTCTGTTGCATCTGAAAGTAGAAACTCGCCCCATTACAACGGTATGAGTAGTTTTCCCCTAGGCCGTTCTAGTTATTCGTTTCGAGCATCAGAACTGCGAAAATTTGGAGTTTCTCAAGCGTTTCTTACCTCAAAACTGCCATTACTCGCGAACGGATTGACCAATCCGCAAAGTTTCTGTTGCACCTGAAAGTAGAAACTCGCCCCATTACAACGGTATGAGTAGTTTTCCCCTAGGCCGTTCTAGTTATTCGTTTCGAGCATCAGAACTGCGAAAATTTGGAGTTTCTCAAGCGTTTCTTACCTCAAAACTGCCATATCTCGCGAACGGATTGACCAATCCGCAAGGTTTCTGTTGCATCTGAAAGTAGAAACTCGCCCCATTACAACGGTATGAGTAGTTTTCCCCTAGGCCGTTCTAGTTATTCGTTTCGAGCATCAGAACTTCGAAAATTTTGAGTTTCTCAAGCGTTTCTTTCCTCAAAACTGCCATATCTCGCAAACGGATTGACCAATCCGCAAAGTTTCTGTTGCATCTGAAAGTAGAAACACGCCCCATTACAACGGTATGAGTAGTTTTCCCCTAGGCCGTTCTAGTTATTCGTTTCGAGCATCAGAACTGCGAAAATTTGGAGTTTCTCAAGCGTTTCTTACCTCAAAACTGCCATATCTCGCGAACGGATTGACCAATCCGCAAAGTTTCTGTTGCATCTGAAAGTAGAATCTCGCCCGATTACAACGGTATGTGTAGTTTTCCCCTAGGCGGTTCTAGTTATTCGTTTCGAGCATCAGAACTGCGAAAATTTTGAGTTTCTCAAGCGTTTCTTACCTCAAAACTGCCATATCTCGCGAACGGATTGACCAATCCGCAAAGTTTCTGTTGCATCTGAAAGTAGAAACTCGCCCCATTACAACGGTATGAGTAGTTTTCCCCTAGGCCGTTCTAGATATTCGTTTCGAGCATCAGAACTGCGAAAATTTGGAGTTTCTCAAGCGTTTCTTTCCTCAAAACTGCCATATCTCGCAAACGGATTGACCAATCCGCAAAGTTTCTGTTGCATCTGAAAGTAGAAACACGCCCATTACAACGGTATGAGTAGTTTTCCCCTAGGCCGTTCTAGTTATTCGTTTCGAGCATCAGAACTGCGAAAATTTGGAGTTTCTCAAGCGTTTCTTACCTCAAAACTGCCATATCTCGCGAACGGATTGACCAATCCGCAAAGTTTCTGTTGCATCTGAAAGTAGAATCTCGCCCGATTACAACGGTATGTGTAGTTTTCCCCTAGGCGGTTCTAGTTATTCGTTTCGAGCATCAGAACTGCGAAAATTTTGAGTTTCTCAAGCGTTTCTTACCTCAAAACTGCCATATCTCGCGAACGGATTGACCAATCCGCAAAGTTTCTGTTGCATCTGAAAGTAGAAACTCGCCCCATTACAACGGTATGAGTAGTTTTCCCCTAGGCCGTTCTAGTTATTCGTTTCGAGCATCAGAACTGCGAAAATTTGGAGTTTCTCAAGCGTTTCTTACTTCAAAACTGCCACATCTCGCGAACGGATTGACCAATCCGCAAAGTTTCTGTTGCATCTGAAAGTAGAAACTCGCCCCATTACAACGGTATGTGTAGTTTTCCCCTAGGCCGTTCTAGTTATTCGTCTCGAGCATCAGAACTGCGAAAATTTGGAGTTTCTCAAGCGTTTCTTACGTTAAAACTGCCATATCTCGCCAACGGATTGACCAATCCGCAAAGTTTCTGTTGCATCTGAAAGTAGAAACTCGCCCCATTACAACGGTATGAGTAGTTTTCCCCTAGGCCGTTCTAGATATTCGTTTCGAGCATCAGAACTGCGAAAATTTGGAGTTTCTCAAGCGTTTCTTACATCAAAACTGCCATATCTCGCGAACGGATTGACCAATCCGCAAAGTTTCTGTTGCATCTGAAAGTAGAAACTCGCCCCATTACAACGGTATGAGTAGTTTTCCCCTAGGCCGTTCTGGTTATTCGTTTCGAGCATCAGAACTGCGAAAATTTGGAGTTTATCAAGCGTTTCTTACCTCAAAACTGCCATATCTCGCGAACGGATTGACCAATCCGCAAAGTTTCTGTTGCATCTGAAAGTAGAAACTCGCCCCATTACAACGGTATGAGTAGTTTTCCCCTAGGCGGTTCTAGTTATTCGTTTCGAGCATCAGAACTGCGAAAATTTTGAGTTTCTCAAGCGTTTCTTACCTCAAAACTGCCATATCTCGCGAACGGATTGACCAATCCGCAAAGTTTCTGTTGCATCTGAAAGTAGAAACTCGCCCCATTACAACGGTATGAGTAGTTTTCCCCTAGGCCGTTCTAGTTATTCGTTTCGAGCATCAGAACTGCGAAAATTTGGAGTTGCTCAAGCGTTTCTTACTTCAAAACTGCCATATCTCGCGAACGGATTGACCAATCCGCAAAGTTTCTGTTGCATCTGAAAGTAGAAACTCGCCCCATTACAACGGTATGTGTAGTTTTCCCCTAGGCCGTTCTAGTTATTCGTTTCGAGCATCAGAACTGCGAAAATTTGGAGTTTCTCAAGCGTTTCTTACGTTAAAACTGCCATATCTCGCCAACGGATTGACCAATCCGCAAAGTTTCTGTTGCATCTGAAAGTAGAAACTCGCCCCATTACAACGGTATGAGTAGTTTTCCCCTAGGCCGTTCTAGATATTCGTTTCGAGCATCAGAACTGCGAAAATTTGGAGTTTCTCAAGCGTTTCTTACATCAAAACTGCCACATCTCGCGAACGGATTGACCAATCCGCAAAGTTTCTGTTGCATCTGAAAGTAGAAAGTCGCCCCATTACAACGGTATGAGTAGTTTTCCCCTGGGCCGTTCTGGTTATTCGTTTCGAGCATCAGAACTGCGAAAATTTGGAGTTTATCAAGCGTTTCTTACCTCAAAACTGCCATATCTCGCGAACGGATTGACCAATCCGCAAAGTTTCTGTTGCATCTGAAAGTAGAAACTCGCCCCATTACAACGGTATGAGTAGTTTTCCCCTAGGCCGTTCTAGTTATTCGTTTCGAGCATCAGAACTGCGAAAATTTGGAGTTTCTCAAGCGTTTCTTACCTCAAAACTGCCATATCTCGCGAACGGATTGACCAATCCGCAAAGTTTCTGTTGCATCTGAAAGTAGAAACTCGCCCCATTACAACGGTATGAGTAGTTTTCCCCTAGGCCGTTCTAGTTATTCGTTTCGAGCATCAGAACTGCGAAAATTTGGAGTTTCTCAAGCGTTTCTTACCTCAAAACTGCCATATCTCGCGAACGGATTGACCAATCCGCAAAGTTTCTGTTGCATCTGAAAGTAGAAACTCGCCCCATTACAACGGTATGAGTAGTTTTCCCCTAGGCCGTTCTAGTTATTCGTTTCGTGCATCAGAACTGCGAAAATTTTGAGTTTCTCAAGCGTTTCTTTCCTCAAAACTGCCATATCTCGCAAACGGATTGACCAATCCGCAAAGTTTCTGTTGCATCTGAAAGTAGAAACTCGCCCCATTACAACGGTATGAGTAGTTTTCCCCTAGGCCGTTCTAGATATTCGTTTCGAGCCTCAGAACTGCGAAAATTTGGAGTTTCTCAAGCGTTTCTTACATCAAAACTGCCATATCTCGCGAACGGATTGACCAATCCGCAAAGTTTCTGTTGCATCTGAAAGTAGAAAGTCGCCCCATTACAACGGTATGAGTAGTTTTCCCCTAGGCCGTTCTGGTTATTCGTTTCGAGCATCAGAACTGCGAAAATTTGGAGTTTCTCAAGCGTTTCTTACATCAAAACTGCCATATCTCGCGAACGGATTGACCAATCCGCAAAGTTCCTGTTGCATCTGAAAGTAGAAAGTCGCCCAATTACAACGGTATGAGTAGTTTTCCCCTAGGCCGTTCTGGTTATTCGTTTCGAGCATCAGAACTGCGAAAATTTGGAGTTTAACAAGCGTTTCTTACCTCAAAACTGCCATATCTCGCGAACGGATTGACCAATCCGCAAAGTTTCTGTTGCATCTGAAAGTAGAAACTCGCCCCATTACAACGGTATGAGTAGTTTTCCCCTAGGCCGTTCTAGTTATTCGTTTCGAGCATCAGAACTGCGAAAATTTGGAGTTTCTCAAGCGTTTCTTACCTCAAAACTGCCATATCTCGCGAACGGATTGACCAATCCGCAAGGTTTCTGTTGCATCTGAAAGTAGAAACTCGCCCCATTACAACGGTATGAGTAGTTTTCCCCTAGGCCGTTCTAGTTAATCGTTTCGAGCATCAGAACTTCGAAAATTTTGAGTTTCTCAAGCGTTTCTTTCCTCAAAACTGCCATATCTCGCAAACGGATTGACCAATCCGCAAAGTTTCTGTTGCATCTGAAAGTAGAAACACGCCCCCTTACAACGGTATGAGTAGTTTTCCCCTAGGCCGTTCTAGTTATTCGTTTGGAGCATCAGAACTGCGAAAATTTGGAGTTTCTCAAGCGTTTCTTACCTCAAAACTGCCATATCTCGCGAACGGATTGACCAATCCGCAAAGTTTCTGTTGCATCTGAAAGTAGAAACTCGCCCGATTACAACGGTATGTGTAGTTTTCCCCTAGGCGGTTCTAGTTATTCGTTTCGAGCATCAGAACTGCGAAAATTTTGAGTTTCTCAAGCGTTTCTTACCTCAAAACTGACATATCTCGCGAACGGATTGACCAATCCGCAAAGTTTCTGTTGCACCTGAAAGTAGAAACACGCCCCATTACAACGGTATGAGTAGTTTTCCCCTAGGCCGTTCTAGTTATTCGTTTCGAGCATCAGAACTGCGAAAATTTGGAGTTTCTCTAGCGTTTCTTACCTCAAAACTGCCATATCTCGCGAACGGATTGACCAATCCGCAAGGTTTCTGTTGCATCTGAAAGTAGAAACTCGCCCCATTACAACGGTATGAGTAGTTTTCCCCTAGGCCGTTCTAGTTATTCGTTTCGAGCATCAGAACTGCGAAAATTTGGAGTTTCTCAAGCGTTTCTTACCTCAAAACTGCCATTACTCGCGAACGGATTGACCAATCCGCAAAGTTTCTGTTGCACCTGAAAGTAGAAACTCGCCCCATTACAACGGTATGAGTAGTTTTCCCCTAGGCCGTTCTAGTTATTCGTTTCGAGCATCAGAACTGCGAAAATTTGGAGTTTCTCAAGCGTTTCTTACCTCAAAACTGCCATATCTCGCGAACGGATTGACCAATCCGCAAGGTTTCTGTTGCATCTGAAAGTAGAAACTCGCCCCATTACAACGGTATGAGTAGTTTTCCCCTAGGCCGTTCTAGTTATTCGTTTCGAGCATCAGAACTTCGAAAATTTTGAGTTTCTCAAGCGTTTCTTTCCTCAAAACTGCCATATCTCGCAAACGGATTGACCAATCCGCAAAGTTTCTGTTGCATCTGAAAGTAGAAACACGCCCCATTACAACGGTATGAGTAGTTTTCCCCTAGGCCGTTCTAGTTATTCGTTTCGAGCATCAGAACTGCGAAAATTTGGAGTTTCTCAAGCGTTTCTTACCTCAAAACTGCCATATCTCGCGAACGGATTGACCAATCCGCAAAGTTTCTGTTGCATCTGAAAGTAGAATCTCGCCCGATTACAACGGTATGTGTAGTTTTCCCCTAGGCGGTTCTAGTTATTCGTTTCGAGCATCAGAACTGCGAAAATTTTGAGTTTCTCAAGCGTTTCTTACCTCAAAACTGCCATATCTCGCGAACGGATTGACCAATCCGCAAAGTTTCTGTTGCATCTGAAAGTAGAAACTCGCCCCATTACAACGGTATGAGTAGTTTTCCCCTAGGCCGTTCTAGATATTCGTTTCGAGCATCAGAACTGCGAAAATTTGGAGTTTCTCAAGCGTTTCTTACATCAAAACTGCCATATCTCGCGAACGGATTGACCAATCCGCAAAGTTTCTGTTGCATCTGAAAGTAGAAACTCGCCCCATTACAACGGTATGAGTAGTTTTCCCCTAGGCCGTTCTGGTTATTCGTTTCGAGCATCAGAACTTCGAAAATTTTGAGTTTCTCAAGCGTTTCTTTCCTCAAAACTGCCATATCTCGCAAACGGATTGACCAATCCGCAAAGTTTCTGTTGCATCTGAAAGTAGAAACACGCCCCATTACAACGGTATGAGTAGTTTTCCCCTAGGCCGTTCTAGTTATTCGTTTCGAGCATCAGAACTGCGAAAATTTGGAGTTTCTCAAGCGTTTCTTACCTCAAAACTGCCATATCTCGCGAACGGATTGACCAATCCGCAAAGTTTCTGTTGCATCTGAAAGTAGAATCTCGCCCGATTACAACGGTATGTGTAGTTTTCCCCTAGGCGGTTCTAGTTATTCGTTTCGAGCATCAGAACTGCGAAAATTTTGAGTTTCTCAAGCGTTTCTTACCTCAAAACTGCCATATCTCGCGAACGGATTGACCAATCCGCAAAGTTTCTGTTGCATCTGAAAGTAGAAACTCGCCCCATTACAACGGTATGAGTAGTTTTCCCCTAGGCCGTTCTAGTTATTCGTTTCGAGCATCAGAACTGCGAAAATTTGGAGTTTCTCAAGCGTTTCTTACTTCAAAACTGCCACATCTCGCGAACGGATTGACCAATCCGCAAAGTTTCTGTTGCATCTGAAAGTAGAAACTCGCCCCATTACAACGGTATGTGTAGTTTTCCCCTAGGCCGTTCTAGTTATTCGTTTCGAGCATCAGAACTGCGAAAATTTGGAGTTTCTCAAGCGTTTCTTACGTTAAAACTGCCATATCTCGCCAACGGATTGACCAATCCGCAAAGTTTCTGTTGCATCTGAAAGTAGAAACTCGCCCCATTACAACGGTATGAGTAGTTTTCCCCTAGGCCGTTCTAGATATTCGTTTCGAGCATCAGAACTGCGAAAATTTGGAGTTTCTCAAGCGTTTCTTACATCAAAACTGCCATATCTCGCGAACGGATTGACCAATCCGCAAAGTTTCCGTTGCATCTGAAAGTAGAAACTCGCCCCATTACAACGGTATGAGTAGTTTTCCCCTAGGCCGTTCTGGTTATTCGTTTCGAGCATCAGAACTGCGAAAATTTGGAGTTTATCAAGCGTTTCTTACCTCAAAACTGCCATATCTCGCGAACGGATTGACCAATCCGCAAAGTTTCTGTTGCATCTGAAAGTAGAAACACGCCCCCTTACAACGGTATGAGTAGTTTTCCCCTAGGCCGTTCTAGTTATTCGTTTGGAGCATCAGAACTGCGAAAATTTGGAGTTTCTCAAGCGTTTCTTACCTCAAAACTGCCATATCTCGCGAACGGATTGACCAATCCGCAAAGTTTCTGTTGCATCTGAAAGTAGAAACTCGCCCGATTACAACGGTATGTGTAGTTTTCCCCTAGGCGGTTCTAGTTATTCGTTTCGAGCATCAGAACTGCGAAAATTTTGAGTTTCTCAAGCGTTTCTTACCTCAAAACTGACATATCTCGCGAACGGATTGACCAATCCGCAAAGTTTCTGTTGCACCTGAAAGTAGAAACACGCCCCATTACAACGGTATGAGTAGTTTTCCCCTAGGCCGTTCTAGTTATTCGTTTCGAGCATCAGAACTGCGAAAATTTGGAGTTTCTCAAGCGTTTCTTACCTCAAAACTGCCATATCTCGCGAACGGATTGACCAATCCGCAAGGTTTCTGTTGCATCTGAAAGTAGAAACTCGCCCCATTACAACGGTATGAGTAGTTTTCCCCTAGGCCGTTCTAGTTATTCGTTTCGAGCATCAGAACTGCGAAAATTTGGAGTTTCTCAAGCGTTTCTTACCTCAAAACTGCCATTACTCGCGAACGGATTGACCAATCCGCAAAGTTTCTGTTGCACCTGAAAGTAGAAACTCGCCCCATTACAACGGTATGAGTAGTTTTCCCCTAGGCCGTTCTAGTTATTCGTTTCGAGCATCAGAACTGCGAAAATTTGGAGTTTCTCAAGCGTTTCTTACCTCAAAACTGCCATATCTCGCGAACGGATTGACCAATCCGCAAGGTTTCTGTTGCATCTGAAAGTAGAAACTCGCCCCATTACAACGGTATGAGTAGTTTTCCCCTAGGCCGTTCTAGTTATTCGTTTCGAGCATCAGAACTTCGAAAATTTTGAGTTTCTCAAGCGTTTCTTTCCTCAAAACTGCCATATCTCGCAAACGGATTGACCAATCCGCAAAGTTTCTGTTGCATCTGAAAGTAGAAACACGCCCCATTACAACGGTATGAGTAGTTTTCCCCTAGGCCGTTCTAGTTATTCGTTTCGAGCATCAGAACTGCGAAAATTTGGAGTTTCTCAAGCGTTTCTTACCTCAAAACTGCCATATCTCGCGAACGGATTGACCAATCCGCAAAGTTTCTGTTGCATCTGAAAGTAGAATCTCGCCCGATTACAACGGTATGTGTAGTTTTCCCCTAGGCGGTTCTAGTTATTCGTTTCGAGCATCAGAACTGCGAAAATTTTGAGTTTCTCAAGCGTTTCTTACCTCAAAACTGCCATATCTCGCGAACGGATTGACCAATCCGCAAAGTTTCTGTTGCATCTGAAAGTAGAAACTCGCCCCATTACAACGGTATGAGTAGTTTTCCCCTAGGCCGTTCTAGATATTCGTTTCGAGCATCAGAACTGCGAAAATTTGGAGTTTCTCAAGCGTTTCTTACATCAAAACTGCCATATCTCGCGAACGGATTGACCAATCCGCAAAGTTTCTGTTGCATCTGAAAGTAGAAACTCGCCCCATTACAACGGTATGAGTAGTTTTCCCCTAGGCCGTTCTGGTTATTCGTTTCGAGCATCAGAACTTCGAAAATTTTGAGTTTCTCAAGCGTTTCTTTCCTCAAAACTGCCATATCTCGCAAACGGATTGACCAATCCGCAAAGTTTCTGTTGCATCTGAAAGTAGAAACACGCCCATTACAACGGTATGAGTAGTTTTCCCCTAGGCCGTTCTAGTTATTCGTTTCGAGCATCAGAACTGCGAAAATTTGGAGTTTCTCAAGCGTTTCTTATCTCAAAACTGCCATATCTCGCGAACGGATTGACCAATCCGCAAAGTTTCTGTTGCATCTGAAAGTAGAATCTCGCCCGATTACAACGGTATGTGTAGTTTTCCCCTAGGCGGTTCTAGTTATTCGTTTCGAGCATCAGAACTGCGAAAATTTTGAGTTTCTCAAGCGTTTCTTACCTCAAAACTGCCATATCTCGCGAACGGTTTGACCAATCCGCAAAGTTTCTGTTGCATCTGAAAGTAGAAACTCGCCCCATTACAACGGTATGAGTAGTTTTCCCCTAGGCCGTTCTAGTTATTCGTTTCGAGCATCAGAACTGCGAAAATTTGGAGTTTCTCAAGCGTTTCTTACTTCAAAACTGCCACATCTCGCGAACGGATTGACCAATCCGCAAAGTTTCTGTTGCATCTGAAAGTAGAAACTCGCCCCATTACAACGGTATGAGTAGTTTTCCCCTAGGCCGTTCTAGTTATTCGTCTCGAGCATCAGAACTGCGAAAATTTGGAGTTTCTCAAGCGTTTCTTACGTTAAAACTGCCATATCTCGCCAACGGATTGACCAATCCGCAAAGTTTCTGTTGCATCTGAAAGTAGAAACTCGCCCCATTACAACGGTATGAGTAGTTTTCCCCTAGGCCGTTCTAGATATTCGTTTCGAGCATCAGAACTGCGAAAATTTGGAGTTTCTCAAGCGTTTCTTGCATCAAAACTGCCATATCTCGCGAACGGATTGACCAATCCGCAAAGTTTCTGTTGCATCTGAAAGTAGAAACTCGCCCCATTACAACGGTATGAGTAGTTTTCCCCTAGGCCGTTCTGGTTATTCGTTTCGAGCATCAGAACTGCGAAAATTTGGAGTTTATCAAGCGTTTCTTACCTCAAAACTGCCATATCTCGCGAACGGATTGACCAATCCGCAAAGTTTCTGTTGCATCTGAAAGTAGAAACTCGCCCCATTACAACGGTATGAGTAGTTTTCCCCTAGGCGGTTCTAGTTATTCGTTTCGAGCATCAGAACTGCGAAAATTTTGAGTTTCTCAAGCGTTTCTTACCTCAAAACTGCCATATCTCGCGAACGGATTGACCAATCCGCAAAGTTTCTGTTGCATCTGAAAGTAGAAACTCGCCCCATTACAACGGTATGAGTAGTTTTCCCCTAGGCCGTTCTAGTTATTCGTTTCGAGCATCAGAACTGCGAAAATTTGGAGTTTCTCAAGCGTTTCTTACTTCAAAACTGCCATATCTCGCGAACGGATTGACCAATCCGCAAAGTTTCTGTTGCATCTGAAAGTAGAAACTCGCCCCATTACAACGGTATGTGTAGTTTTCCCCTAGGCCGTTCTAGTTATTCGTTTCGAGCATCAGAACTGCGAAAATTTGGAGTTTCTCAAGCGTTTCTTACGTTAAAACTGCCATATCTCGCCAACGGATTGACCAATCCGCAAAGTTTCTGTTGCATCTGAAAGTAGAAACTCGCCCCATTACAACGGTATGAGTAGTTTTCCCCTAGGCCGTTCTAGTTATTCGTTTCGAGCATCAGAACTGCGTATATTTTGAGTTTCTCAAGCGTTTCTTACGTTAAAACTGCCATATCTCGCGAACGGATTGACCAATCCGCAAAGTTTCTGTTGCATCTGAAAGTAGAAACTCGCCCCATTACAACGGTATGAGTAGTTTTCCCCTAGGCCGTTCTAGATATTCGTTTCGAGCATCAGAACTGCGAAAATTTGGAGTTTCTCAAGCGTTTCTTACCTCAAAACTGCCATATCTCGCGAACGGATTGACCTATCCGCAAAGTTTCTGTTGCATCTGAAAGTAGAAACTCGCCCCATTACAACGGTATGAGTAGTTTTCCCCTAGGCCGTTCTAGTTATTCGTTTCGAGCATCAGAACTGCGAAAATTTTGAGTTTCTCAAGCGTTTCTTACCTCAAAACTGCCATATCTCGCGAACGGATTGACCAATCCGCAAAGTTTCTGTTGCATCTGAAAGTAGAAACTCGCCCCATTACAACGGTATGAGTAGTTTTTCCCTAGGCCGTTCTAATTATTCGTTTCGAGCATCAGAACTGCGAAAATTTGGAGTTTCTCAAGCGTTTCTTACCTCAAAACTGCCATATCTCGCGAACGGATTGACCAATACGCAAAATTTCTGTTGCATCTGAGAGTAGAAGCTCTCCCGATTACAACGGTATGAGCAGTTTTCCCCTAGGCCGTTCTAGTTATTCGTTTCGAGCATCAGAACTGCGAAAATTTTGAGTTTCTCAAACGTTTCTTACCTCAAAACTGCCATATCTCGCGAACGGATTGACCAATCCGCAAAGTTTCTGTTGCATCTGAAAGTAGAAACTCGCCCCATTACAACGGTATGAGTAGTTTTCCCCTAGGCAGTTCTAGTTATTCGTTTCGAGCATCAGAGCTGCGAAAATTTGGAGTTTCTCAAGCGTTTCTTACCTCAAAACTGCCATATCTCGCGAACGGATAGACCAATACGCAAAATTTCTGTTGCATCTGAAAGTAGAAGCTCTCCCGATTAGAACGGTATGAGTAGTTTTCCCCTAGGCCGTTCTAGTTATTCGTTTCGAGCATCAGAACTGCGAAAATTTGGAGTTTCTCAAGCGTTTCTTACGTCAAAACAGCCATATCTCGCGCACGGATTGACCAATACGCAAAATTTCTGTTGCATCTGAAAGTAGAAGCTCTCCCGATTACAAAGGTATGAGTAGTTTTCCCCCAGGCCGTTCTAGTTATTCGTTTCGAGCATCAGAACTAAGAAAATTTTGAGTTTCTCAAGCGTTTCTTACCTCAAAACTGCCATATCTCGCGAACGGATTGACCAATCCGCAAAGTTTCTGTTGCATCTGAAAGTAGAAACTCGCCCCATTACAACGGTATGAGTAGTTTTCCCCTAGGCCGTTCTAGTTATTCGTTTCGAGCATCAGAACTGCGTATATTTTGAGTTTCTCAAGCGTTTCTTACCTCAAAACTGCCATATCTCGCGAACGGATTGACCAATCCGCAAAGTTTCTGTTGCATCTGAAAGTAGAAACTCGCCCCATTACAACGGTATGAGTAGTTTTCCCCTAGGCCGTTCTAGTTATTCGTTTCGAGCATCAGAACTGCGAAAATTTTGAGTTTCTCAAGCGTTTCTTACCTCAAAACTGCCATATCTCGCGAACGGATTGACCAATCCGCAAAGTTTCTGTTGCATCTGAAAGTAGAAACTCGCCCCATTACAACGGTATGAGTAGTTTTTCCCTAGGCCGTTCTAATTATTCGTTTCGAGCATCAGAACTGCGAAAATTTGGAGTTTCTCAAGCGTTTCTTACCTCAAAACTGCCATATCTCGCGAACGGATTGACCAATACGCAAAATTTCTGTTGCATCTGAGAGTAGAAGCTCTCCCGATTACAACGGTATGAGCAGTTTTCCCCTAGGCCGTTCTAGTTATTCGTTTCGAGCATCAGAACTGCGAAAATTTTGAGTTTCTCAAACGTTTCTTACCTCAAAACTGCCATATCTCGCGAACGGATTGACCAATCCGCAAAGTTTCTGTTGCATCTGAAAGTAGAAACTCGCCCCATTACAACGGTATGAGTAGTTTTCCCCTAGGCAGTTCTAGTTATTCGTTTCGAGCATCAGAGCTGCGAAAATTTGGAGTTTCTCAAGCGTTTCTTACCTCAAAACTGCCATATCTCGCGAACGGATTGACCAATCCGCAAAGTTTCTGTTGCATCTGAAAGTAGAAACTCGCCCCATTACAACGCTATGAGTAGTTTTCCCCTAGGCCGTTCTAGTTATTCGTTTCGAGCATCAGAACTGCGAAAATTTGGAGTTTCTCAAGCTTTTCTTACCTCAAAACTGCCATATCTCGCGAACGGATAGACCAATACGCAAAATTTCTGTTGCATCTGAAAGTAGAAGCTCTCCCGATTAGAACGGTATGAGTAGTTTTCCCCTAGGCCGTTCTAGTTATTCGTTTCGAGCATCAGAACTGCGAAAATTTGGAGTTTCTCAAGCGTTTCTTACGTCAAAACAGCCATATCTCGCGCACGGATTGACCAATATGCAAAATTTCTGTTGCATCTGAAAGTAGAAGCTCTCCCGATTACAACAGTATGAGTAGTTTTCCCCCAGGCCGTTCTAGTTATTCGTTTCGAGCATCAGAACTAAGAAAATTTTGAGTTTCTCAAGCGTTTCTTACCTCAAAACTGCCATATCTCGCGAACGGATTGACCAATCCGCAAAGTTTCTGTTGCATCTAAAAGTAGAAACTCGCCCCATTACAACGGTATGAGTAGTTTTCCCCTAGGCCGTTCTAGTTATTCGTTTCGAGCATCAGAACTGCGAAAATTTGGAGTTTCTCAAGCGTTTCTTACCTCAAAACTGCCATATCTCGCGAACGGATTGACCAATCCGCAAAGTTTCTGTTGCATCTGAAAGTAGAAACTCGCCCCATTACAACGGTATGAGTAGTTTTCCCCTAGGCCGTTCTAGTTATTCGTTTCGAGCATCAGAACTGCGAAAATTTGGAGTTTCTCAAGCGTTTCTTACCTCAAAACTGCCATATCTCGCGAACGGATTGACCAATCCGCAAAGTTTCTGTTGCATCTGAAAGTAGAAACTCGCCCCATTACAACGGTATGAGTAGTTTTCCCCTAGGCCGTTCTAGTTATTCGTTTCGAGCATCAGAACTGCGTATATTTTGAGTTTCTCAAGCGATTCTTACCTCAAAACTGCCATATCTCGCGAACGGATTGACCAATCCGCAAAGTTTCTGTTGCATCTGAAAGTAGAAACTCGCCCCATTACAACGGTATGAGTAGTTTTCCCCTAGGCCGTTCTAATTATTCGTTTCGAGCATCAGAACTGCGAAAATTTGGAGTTTCTCAAGCGTTTCTTACCTCAAAACTGCCATATCTCGCGAACGGATTGACCAATCCGCAAAGTTTCTGTTGCATCTGAAAGTAGAAACTCGCCCCATTACAACGGTATGAGTAGTTTTCCCCTAGGCCGTTCTAGTTATTCGTTTCGAGCATCAGAACTGCGTATATTTTGAGTTTCTCAAGCGATTCTTACCTCAAAACTGCCATATCTCGCGAACGGATTGACCAATCCGCAAAATTTCTGTTGCATCTGAAAGTAGAAGCTCTCCCGATTAGAACGGTATGAGTAGTTTTCCCCTAGGCCGTTCTAGTTATTCGTTTCGAGCATCAGAACTGCGAAAATTTGGAGTTTCTCAAGCGTTTCTTACGTCAAAACAGCCATATCTCGCGCACGGATTGACCAATACGCAAAATTTCTGTTGCATCTGAAAGTAGAAGCTCTCCCGATTACAACAGTATGAGTAGTTTTCCCCCAGGCCGTTCTAGTTATTCGTTTCGAGCATCAGAACTAAGAAAATTTTGAGTTTCTCAAGCGTTTCTTACCTCAAAACTGCCATATCTCGCGAACGGATTGACCAATCCGCAAAGTTTCTGTTGCATCTGAAAGTAGAAACTCGCCCCATTACAACGGTATGAGTAGTTTTTCCCTAGGCCGTTCTAATTATTCGTTTCGAGCATCAGAACTGCGAAAATTTGGAGTTTCTCAAGCGTTTCTTACCTCAAAACTGCCATATCTCGCGAACGGATTGACCAATACGCAAAATTTCTGTTGCATCTGAGAGTAGAAGCTCTCCCGATTACAACGGTATGAGCAGTTTTCCCCTAGGCCGTTCTAGTTATTCGTTTCGAGCATCAGAACTGCGAAAATTTTGAGTTTCTCAAACGTTTCTTACCTCAAAACTGCCATATCTCGCGAACGGATTGACCAATCCGCAAAGTTTCTGTTGCATCTGAAAGTAGAAACTCGCCCCATTACAACGGTATGAGTAGTTTTCCCCTAGGCAGTTCTAGTTATTCGTTTCGAGCATCAGAGCTGCGAAAATTTGGAGTTTCTCAAGCGTTTCTTACCTCAAAACTGCCATATCTCGCGAACGGATTGACCAATCCGCAAAGTTTCTGTTGCATCTGAAAGTAGAAACTCGCCCCATTACAACGGTATGAGTAGTTTTCCCCTAGGCCGTTCTAGTTATTCGTTTCGAGCATCAGAACTGCGTAAATTTGGAGTTTCTCAAGCGTTTCTTTCCTCAAAACTGCCATATCTCGCGAACGGATTGACCAATCCGCAAAGTTTCTGTTGCATCTGAAAGTAGAAACTCGCCCCATTACAACGGTATGAGTAGTTTTCCCCTAGGCCGTTCTAGTTATTCGTTTCGAGCATCAGAACTGCGTATATTTTGAGTTTCTCAAGCGATTCTTACCTCAAAACTGCCATATCTCGCGAACGGATTGACCAATCCGCAAAGTTTCTGTTGCATCTGAAAGTAGAAACTCGCCCCATTACAACGGTATGAGTAGTTTTCCCCTAGGCCGTTCTAATTATTCGTTTCGAGCATCAGAACTGCGAAAATTTGGAGTTTCTCAAGCGTTTCTTACCTCAAAACTGCCATATCTCGCGAACGGATTGACCAATACGCAAAATTTCTGTTGCATCTGAAAGTAGAAGCTCTCCCGATTACAAAGGTATGAGTAGTTTTTCCCTAGGCCGTTCTAATTATTCGTTTCGAGCATCAGAACTGCGAAAATTTGGAGTTTCTCAAGCGTTTCTTACCTCAAAACTGCCATATCTCGCGAACGGATTGACCAATACGCAAAATTTCTGTTGCATCTGAAAGTAGAAGCTCTCCCGATTACAACGGTATGAGCAGTTTTCCCCTAGGCCGTTCTAGTTATTCGTTTCGAGCATCAGAACTGCGAAAATTTTAGGTTTCTCAAGCGTTTCTTACCTCAAAACTGCCATATCTCGCGAACGGATTGACCAATCCGCAAAGTTTCTGTTGCATCTGAAAGTAGAAACTCGCCCCATTACAACGGTATGAGTAGTTTTCCCCTAGGCCGTTCTAGTTATTCGTTTCGAGCATCAGAACTGCGAAAATTTTGAGTTTCTCAAGCGTTTCTTACCTCAAAACTGCCATATCTCGCGAACGGATTGACCAATCCGCAAAGTTTCTGTTGCATCTGAAAGTAGAAGCTCTCCCGATTAGAACGGTATGAGTAGTTTTCCCCTAGGCCGTTCTAGTTATTCGTTTCGAGCATCAGAAGTGCGAAAATTTGGAGTTTCTCAAGCGTTTCTTACCTCAAAACTGCCATATCTCGCGAACGGATTGACCAATCCGCAAAGTTTCTGTTGCATCTGAAAGTAGAAACTCGCCCCATTACAACGGTATGAGTAGTTTTCCCCTAGGCCGTTCTAGTTATTCGTTTCGAGCATCAGAACTGCGAAAATTTGGAGTTTCTCAAGCGTTTCTTACCTCAAAACTGCCATATCTCGCGAACGGATTGACCAATACGCAAAATTTCTGTTGCATCTGAAAGTAGAAGCTCTCCCGATTACAACGGTATGAGTAGTTTTCCCCTAGGCCGTTCTAGTTATTCGTTTCGAGCATCAGAACTGCGAAAATTTGAAGTTTCTCAAGCGTTTCTTACCTCAAAACTGCCATATCTCGCGAACGGATTGACCAATACGAAAAATTTCTGTTGCATCTGAAAGTAGAAGCTCTCCCGATTACAACGGTATGAGTAGTTTTCCCCTAGGCCGTTCTAGTTATTCGTTTCGAGCATCAGAACTGCGAAAATTTGAAGTTTCTCAAGCGTTTCTTACCTCAAAACTGCCATATCTCGCGAACGGATTGACCAATCCGCAAAGTTTCTGTTGCATCTGAAAGTAGAAACTCGCCCCATTACAACGGTATGAGTAGTTTTCCCCTAGGCCGTTCTAGTTATTCGTTTCGAGCATCAGAACTGCGAAAATTTGGAGTTTCTCAAGCGTTTCTTACTTCAAAACTGCCATATCTCGCGAACGGATTGACCAATCCGCAAAGTTTCTGTTGCATCTGAAAGTAGAAACTCGCCCCATTACAACAGTATGAGTAGTTTTCCCCTAGGCCGTTCTAGTTATTTGTTTCGAGCATCAGAACTGCGAAAATTTGGAGTTTCTCAAGCGTTTCTTACCTCAAAACTGCCATATCTCGCGAACGGATTGACCAATCCGCAAAGTTTCTGTTGCATCTGAAAGTAGAAACTCGCCCCATTACAACGGTATGAGTAGTTTTCCCCTAGGCCGTTCTAGTTATTCGTTTCGAGCATCAGAACTGCGAAAATTTGGAGTTTCTCAAGCGTTTCTTACCTCAAAACTGCCATATCTCGCGAACGGATTGACCAATCCGCAAAGTTTCTGTTGCATCTGAAAGTAGAAACTCGCCCCATTACAACGGTATGTGTAGTTTTCCCCTAGGCCGTTCTAGTTATTCGTTTCGAGCATCAGAACTGCGAAAATTTGGAGTTTCTCAAGCGTTTCTTACCTCAAAACTGCCATATCTCGCGAACGGATTGACCAATCCGCAAAGTTTCTGTTGCATCTGAAAGTAGAAACTCGCCCCATTACAGCGGTATGTGTAGTTTTCCCCTAGGCCGTTCTAGTTATTCGTTTCGAGCATCAGAACTGCGAAAATTTGGAGTTTCTCAAGCGTTTCTTACCTCAAAACTGCCATATCTCGCGAACGGATTGACCAATCCGCAAAGTTTCTGTTGCATCTGAAAGTAGAAACTCGCCCCATTACAACGGTATGAGTAGTTTTCCCCTAGGCCGTTCTAGTTATTCGTTTCGAGCATCAGAACTGCGAAAATTTGGAGTTTCTCAAGCGTTTCTTACCTCAAAACTGCCATATCTCGCGAACGGATTGACCAATACGCAAAATTTCTGTTGCATCTGAAAGTAGAAGCTCTCCCGATTACAACGGTATGAGTAGTTTTCCCCTAGGCCGTTCTAGTTATTCGTTTCGAGCATCAGAACTGCGAAAATTTGAAGTTTCTCAAGCGTTTCTTACCTCAAAACTGCCATATCTCGCGAACGGATTGACCAATACGAAAAATTTCTGTTGCATCTGAAAGTAGAAGCTCTCCCGATTACAACGGTATGAGTAGTTTTCCCCTAGGCCGTTCTAGTTATTCGTTTCGAGCATCAGAACTGCGAAAATTTGAAGTTTCTCAAGCGTTTCTTACCTCAAAACTGCCATATCTCGCGAACGGATTGACCAATCCGCAAAGTTTCTGTTGCATCTGAAAGTAGAAACTCGCCCCATTACAACGGTATGAGTAGTTTTCCCCTAGGCCGTTCTAGTTATTCGTTTCGAGCATCAGAACTGCGAAAATTTGGAGTTTCTCAAGCGTTTCTTACTTCAAAACTGCCATATCTCGCGAACGGATTGACCAATCCGCAAAGTTTCTGTTGCATCTGAAAGTAGAAACTCGCCCCATTACAACAGTATGAGTAGTTTTCCCCTAGGCCGTTCTAGTTATTTGTTTCGAGCATCAGAACTGCGAAAATTTGGAGTTTCTCAAGCGTTTCTTACCTCAAAACTGCCATATCTCGCGAACGGATTGACCAATCCGCAAAGTTTCTGTTGCATCTGAAAGTAGAAACTCGCCCCATTACAACGGTATGAGTAGTTTTCCCCTAGGCCGTTCTAGTTATTCGTTTCGAGCATCAGAACTGCGAAAATTTGGAGTTTCTCAAGCGTTTCTTACCTCAAAACTGCCATATCTCGCGAACGGATTGACCAATCCGCAAAGTTTCTGTTGCATCTGAAAGTAGAAACTCGCCCCATTACAACGGTATGTGTAGTTTTCCCCTAGGCCGTTCTAGTTATTCGTTTCGAGCATCAGAACTGCGAAAATTTGGAGTTTCTCAAGCGTTTCTTACCTCAAAACTGCCATATCTCGCGAACGGATTGACCAATCCGCAAAGTTTCTGTTGCATCTGAAAGTAGAAACTCGCCCCATTACAGCGGTATGTGTAGTTTTCCCCTAGGCCGTTCTAGTTATTCGTTTCGAGCATCAGAACTGCGAAAATTTGGAGTTTCTCAAGCGTTTCTTACCTCAAAACTGCCATATCTCGCGAACGGATTGACCAATCCGCAAAGTTTCTGTTGCATCTGAAAGTAGAAACTCGCCCCATTACAACGGTATGAGTAGTTTTCCCCTAGGCCGTTCTAGTTATTCGTTTCGAGCATCAGAACTGCGAAAATTTGAAGTTTCTCAAGCGTTTCTTACCTCAAAACTGCCATATCTCGCGAACGGATTGACCAATCCGCAAAGTTTCTGTTGCATCTGAAAGTAGAAACTCGCCCCATTACAACGGTATGAGTAGTTTTCCCCTAGGCCGTTCTAGTTATTCGTTTCGAGCATCAGAACTGCGAAAATTTGGAGTTTCTCAAGCGTTTCTTACTTCAAAACTGCCATATCTCGCGAACGGATTGACCAATCCGCAAAGTTTCTGTTGCATCTGAAAGTAGAAACTCGCCCCATTACAACACTATGAGTAGTTTTCCCCTAGGCCGTTCTAGTTATTCGTTTCGAGCATCAGAACTGCGAAAATTTGGAGTTTCTGAAGCGTTTCTTACCTCAAAACTGCCATATCTCGCGAACGGATCGACCAATCCGCAAAGTTTCTGTTGCATCTGAAAGTAGAAACTCGCCCCATTACAGCGGTATGTGTAGTTTTCCCCTAGGCCGTTCTAGTTATTCGTTTCGAGCATCAGAACTGCGAAAATTTGGAGTTTCTCAAGCGTTTCTTACCTCAAAACTGCCATATCTCGCGAACGGATTGACCAATCCGCAAAGTTTCTGTTGCATCTGAAAGTAGAAACTCGCCCCATTACAACGGTATGAGTAGTATTCCCCTAGGCCGTTCTAGTTATTCGTTTCGAGCATCAGAACTGCGAAAATTTGGAGTTTCTCAAGCGTTTCTTACCTCAAAACTGCCATATCTCGCGAACGGATTGACCAATACGCAAAATTTCTGTTGCATCTGAAAGTAGAAGCTCTCCCGATTACAACGGTATGAGTAGTTTTCCCCTAGGCCGTTCTAGTTATTCGTTTCGAGCATCAGAACTGCGAAAATTTGAAGTTTCTCAAGCGTTTCTTACCTCAAAAATGCCATATCTCGCGAACGGATTGACCAATCCGCAAAGTTTCTGTTGCATCTGAAAGTAGAAACTCGCCCCATTACAACGGTATGAGTAGTTTCCCCTAGGCCGTTCTAGTTATTCGTTTCGAGCATCAGAACTGCGAAAATTTGGAGTTTCTCAAGCGTTTCTTACTTCAAACCTGCCATATCTCGCGAACGGATTGACCAATCCGCAAAGTTTCTGTTGCATCTGAAAGTAGAAACTCGCCCCATTACAACAGTATGAGTAGTTTTCCCCTAGGCCGTTCTAGTTATTTGTTTCGAGCATCAGAACTGCGAAAATTTGGAGTTTCTCAAGCGTTTCTTACCTCAAAACTGCCATATCTCGCGAACGGATTGACCAATCCGCAAAGTTTCTGTTGCATCTGAAAGTAGAAACTCGCCCCATTACAACGGTATGAGTAGTTTTCCCCTAGGCCGTTCTAGTTATTCGTTTCGAGCATCAGAACTGCGAAAATTTGGAGTTTCTCAAGCGTTTCTTACTTCAAAACTGCCATATCTCGCGAACGGATTGACCAATCCGCAAAGTTTCTGTTGCATCTGAAAGTAGAAACTCGCCCCATTACAACAGTATGAGTAGTTTTCCCCTAGGCCGTTCTAGTTATTTGTTTCGAGCATCAGAACTGCGAAAATTTGGAGTTTCTCAAGCGTTTCTTACCTCAAAACAGCCATATCTCGCGAACGGATTGACCAATCCGCAAAGTTTCTGTTGCATCTGAAAGTAGAAACTCGCCCCATTACAACGGTATGAGTAGTTTTCCCCTAGGCCGTTCTAGTTATTCGTTTCGAGCATCAGCACTGCGAAAATTTGGAGTTTCTCAAGCGTTTCTTACCTCAAAACTGCCATATCTCGCGAACGGATTGACCAATCCGCAAAGTTTCTGTTGCATCTGAAAGTAGAAACTCGCCCCATTACAACGGTATGAGTAGTATTCCCCTAGGCAGTTCTAGTTATTCGTTTCGAGCATCAGAACTGCGAAAATTTGGAGTTTCTCAAGCGTTTCTTACCTCAAAACTGCCATATCTCGCGAACGGATTGACCAATACGCAAAATTTCTGTTTCATCTGAAAGTAGAAGCTCTCCCGATTACAACGGTATGAGTAGTTTTCCCCTAGGCCGTTCTAGTTATTCGTTTCGAGCATCAGAACTGCGAAAATTTGAAGTTTCTCAAGCGTTTCTTACCTCAAAACTGCCATATCTCGCGAACGGATTGACCAATCCGCAAAGTTTCTGTTGCATCTGAAAGTAGAAACTCGCCCCATTACAACGGTATGAGTAGTTTTCCCCTAGGCCGTTCTAGTTATTCGTTTCGAGCATCAGAACTGCGAAAATTTGGAGTTTCTCAAGCGTTTCTTACTTCAAAACTGCCATATCTCGCGAACGGATTGACCAATCCGCAAAGTTTCTGTTGCATCTGAAAGTAGAAACTCGCCCCATTACAACAGTATGAGTAGTTTTCCCCTAGGCCGTTCTAGTTATTTGTTTCGAGCATCAGAACTGCGAAAATTTGGAGTTTCTCAAGCGTTTCTTACCTCAAAACTGCCATATCTCGCGAACGGATTGACCAATCCGCAAAGTTTCTGTTGCATCTGAAAGTAGAAACTCGCCCCATTACAACGGTATGAGTAGTTTTCCGCTAGGCCGTTCTAGTTATTCGTTTCGAGCATCAGAACTGCGAAAATTTGGAGTTTCTCAAGCGTTTCTTACCTCAAAACTGCCATATCTCGCGAACGGATTGACCAATCCGCAAAGTTTCTGTTGCATCTGAAAGTAGAAACTCGCCCCATTACAACGGTATGAGTAGTATTCCCCTAGGCCGTTCTAGTTATTCGTTTCGAGCATCAGAACTGCGAAAATTTGGAGTTTCTCAAGCGTTTCTTACCTCAAAACTGCCATATCTCGCGAACGGATTGACCAATACGCAAAATTTCTGTTGCATCTGAAAGTAGAAGCTCTCCCGATTACAACGGTATGAGTAGTTTTCCCCTAGGCCGTTCTAGTTATTCGTTTCGAGCATCAGAACTGCGAAAATTTGAAGTTTCTCAAGCGTTTCTTACCTCAAAACTGCCATATCTCGCGAACGGATTGACCAAACCGCAAAGTTTCTGTTGCATCTGAAAGTAGAAACTCGCCCCATTACAACGGTATGAGTAGTTTTCCCCTAGGCCGTTCTAGTTATTCGTTTCGAGCATCAGAACTGCGAAAATTTGGAGTTTCTCAAGCGTTTCATACCTCAAAACTGCCATATCTCGCGAACGGATTGACCAATCCGCAAAGTTTCTGTTGCATCTGAAAGTAGAAACTCGCCCCATTACAACGGTATGAGTAGTTTTCCCCTAGGCCGTTCTGGTTATTCGTTTCGAGCATCAGAACTGCGAAAATTTGGAGTTTCTCAAGCGTTTCTTACCTCAAAACTGCCATATCTCGCGAACGGATTGACCAATCCGCAAAGTTTCTGTTGCATCTGAAAGTAGAAACTCGCCCCATTACAACGGTATGAGTAGTTTTCCCCTAGGCCGTTCTAGTTATTCGTTTCGAGCATCAGCACTGCGAAAATTTGGAGTTTCTCAAGCGTTTCTTACCTCAAAACTGCCATATCTCGCGAACGGATTGACCAATCCGCAAAGTTTCTGTTGCATCTGAAAGTAGAAACTCGCCCCATTACAACGGTATGAGTAGTTTTCCCCTAGGCCGTTCTAGTTATTCGTTTCGAGCATCAGAACTGCGAAAATTTGGAGTTTCTCAAGCGTTTCTTACCTCAAAACTGCCATATCTCGCGAACGGATTGACCAATCCGCAAAGTCTTTGTTGCATCTGAAAGTAGAAACTCGCCCCATTACAACGGTATGAGTAGTTTTCCCCTAGGCCGTTCTAGTTATTCGTTTCGAGCATCAGAACTGCGAAAATTTGGAGTTTCTCAAGCGTTTCTTACCTCAAAACTGCAATATCTCGCGAACGGATTGACCAATACGCAAAATTTCTGTTGCATCTGAAAGTAGAAGCTCTCCCGATTACAACGGTATGAGTAGTTTTCCCCTAGGCCGTTCTAGTTATTCGTTTCGAGCATCAGAACTGCGAAAATTTGAAGTTTCTCAAGCGTTTCTTACCTCAAAACTGCCATATCTCGCGAACGGATTGACCAATCCGCAAAGTTTCTGTTGCATCTGAAAGTAGAAACTCGCCCCATTACAACGGTATGAGTAGTTTTCCCCTAGGCCGTTCTAGTTATTCGTTTCGAGCATCAGAACTGCGAAAATTTGGAGTTTCTCAAGCGTTTCTTACTTCAAAACTGCCATATCTCGCGAACGGATTGACCAATCCGCAAAGTTTCTGTTGCATCTGAAAGTAGAAACTCGCCCCATTACAACGGTATGTGTAGTTTTCCCCTAGGCCGTTCTAGTTATTCGTTTCGAGCATCAGAACTGCGAAAATTTGGAGTTTCTCAAGCGTTTCTTACGTTAAAACTGCCATATCTCGCCAACGGATTGACCAATCCGCAAAGTTTCTGTTGCATCTGAAAGTAGAAACTCGCCCCATTACAACGGTATGAGTAGTTTTCCCCTAGGCCGTTCTAGATATTCGTTTCGAGCATCAGAACTGCGAAAATTTGGAGTTTCTCAAGCGTTTCTTACATCAAAACTGCCATATCTCGCGAACGGATTGACCAATCCGCAAAGTTTCTGTTGCATCTGAAAGTAGAAACTCGCCCCATTACAACGGTATGAGTAGTTTTCCCCTAGGCCGTTCTAGTTATTCGTTTCGAGCATCAGAACTGCGAAAATTTGAAGTTTCTCAAGCGTTTCTTACCTCAAAACTGCCATATCTCGCGAACGGATTGACCAAACCGCAAAGTTTCTGTTGCATCTGAAAGTAGAAACTCGCCCCATTACAACGGTATGAGTAGTTTTCCCCTAGGCCGTTCTAGTTATTCGTTTCGAGCATCAGAACTGCGAAAATTTGGAGTTTCTCAAGCGTTTCTTACCTCAAAACTGCCATATCTCGCGAACGGATTGACCAATCCGCAATGTTTCTGTTGCATCTGAAAGTAGAAACTCGCCCCATTACAACGGTATGAGTAGTTTTCCCCTAGGCCGTTCTGGTTATTCGTTTCGAGCATCAGAACTGCGAAAATTTGGAGTTTCTCAAGCGTTTCTTACCTCAAAACTGCCATATCTCGCGAACGGATTGACCAATCCGCAAAGTTTCTGTTGCATCTGAAAGTAGAAACTCGCCCCATTACAACGGTATGAGTAGTTTTCCCCTAGGCCGTTCTAGTTATTCGTTTCGAGCATCAGCACTGCGAAAATTTGGAGTTTCTCAAGCGTTTCTTACCTCAAAACTGCCATATCTCGCGAACGGATTGACCAATCCGCAAAGTTTCTGTTGCATCTGAAAGTAGAAACTCGCCCCATTACAACGGTATGAGTAGTTTTCCCCTAGGCCGTTCTAGTTATTCGTTTCGAGCATCAGAACTGCGAAAATTTGGAGTTTCTCAAGCGTTTCTTACCTCAAAACTGCCATATCTCGCGAACGGATTGACCAATCCGCAAAGTCTTTGTTGCATCTGAAAGTAGAAGCTCGCCCCATTACAACGGTATGAGTAGTTTTCCCCTAGGCCGTTCTAGTTATTCGTTTCGAGCATCAGAACTGCGAAAATTTGGAGTTTCTCAAGCGTTTCTTACCTCAAAACTGCAATATCTCGCGAACGGATTGACCAATACGCAAAATTTCTGTTGCATCTGAAAGTAGAAGCTCTCCCGATTACAACGGTATGAGTAGTTTTCCCCTAGGCCGTTCTAGTTATTCGTTTCGAGCATCAGAACTGCGAAAATTTGAAGTTTCTCAAGCGTTTCTTACCTCAAAACTGCCATATCTCGCGAACGGATTGACCAATCCGCAAAGTTTCTGTTGCATCTGAAAGTAGAAACTCGCCCCATTACAACGGTATGAGTAGTTTTCCCCTAGGCCGTTCTAGTTATTCGTTTCGAGCATCAGAACTGCGAAAATTTGGAGTTTCTCAAGCGTTTCTTACTTCAAAACTGCCATATCTCGCGAACGGATTGACCAATCCGCAAAGTTTCTGTTGCATCTGAAAGTAGAAACTCGCCCCATTACAACGGTATGTGTAGTTTTCCCCTAGGCCGTTCTAGTTATTCGTTTCGAGCATCAGAACTGCGAAAATTTGGAGTTTCTCAAGCGTTTCTTACGTTAAAACTGCCATATCTCGCCAACGGATTGACCAATCCGCAAAGTTTCTGTTGCATCTGAAAGTAGAAACTCGCCCCATTACAACGGTATGAGTAGTTTTCCCCTAGGCCGTTCTAGATATTCGTTTCGAGCATCAGAACTGCGAAAATTTGGAGTTTCTCAAGCGTTTCTTACATCAAAACTGCCATATCTCGCGAACGGATTGACCAATCCGCAAAGTTTCTGTTGCATCTGAAAGTAGAAACTCGCCCCATTACAACGGTATGAGTAGTTTTCCCCTAGGCCGTTCTGGTTATTCGTTTCGAGCATCAGAACTGCGAAAATTTGGAGTTTATCAAGCGTTTCTTACCTCAAAACTGCCATATCTCGCGAACGGATTGACCAATCCGCAAAGTTTCTGTTGCATCTGAAAGTAGAAACTCGCCCCATTACAACGGTATGAGTAGTTTTCCCCTAGGCCGTTCTAGTTATTCGTTTCGAGCATCAGAACTGCGAAAATTTGGAGTTTCTCAAGCGTTTCTTACCTCAAAACTGCCATATCTCGCGAACGGATTGACCAATCCGCAAAGTTTCTGTTGCATCTGAAAGTATAAACTCGCCCCATTACAACGGTATGAGTAGTTTTCCCCTAGGCCGTTCTAGTTATTCGTTTCGAGCATCAGAACTGCGAAAATTTTGAGTTTCTCAAGCGTTTCTTACCTCAAAAGTGCCATATCTCGCGAACGGATTGACCAATCCGCAAAGTTTCTGTTGCATCTGAAAGTAGAAACTCGCCCCATTACAACGGTATGAGTAGTTTTCCCCTAGGCCGTTCTAGTTATTCGTTTCGAGCATCAGAACTGCGAATATTTTGAGTTTCTCAAGCGTTTCTTACCTCAAAACTGCCATATCTCGCGAACGGATTGACCAATCCGCAAAGTTTCTGTTGCATCTGAAAGTAGAAACTCGCCCCATTACAACGGTATGAGTAGTTTTCCCCTAGGCCGTTCTAGTTATTCGTTTCGAGCATCAGAACTGCGAAAATTTGAAGTTTCTCAAGCGTTTCTTACCTCAAAACTGCCATATCTCGCGAACGGATTGACCAATCCGCAAAGTTTCTGTTGCATCTGAAAGTAGAAACTCGCCCCATTACAACGGTATGGGTAGTTTTCCCCTAGGCCGTTCTAGTTATTCGTTTCGAGCATCAGAACTGCGAAAATTTGGAGTTTCTCAAGCGTTTCTTACCTCCAAACTGCCATATCTCGCGAACGGATTGACCAATCCGCAAAGTTTCTGTTGCATCTGAAAGTAGAAACTCGCCCCATTACAACGGTATGAGTAGTTTTCCCCTAGGCCGTTCTAGTTATTCGTTTCGAGCATCAGAACTGCGAAAATTTGGAGTTTCTCAAGCGTTTCTTACCTCAAAACTGCCATATCTCGCGAACGGATTGACCAATCCGCAAAGTTTCTGTTGCATCTGAAAGTAGAAACTCGCCCCATTACAACGGTATGAGTAGTTTTCCCCTAGGCCGTTCTAGTTATTCGTTTCGAGCATCAGAACTGCGAAAATTTGGAGTTTCTCAAGCGTTTCTTACCTCAAAACTGCCATATCTCGCGAACGGATTGACCAATCCGCAAAGTTTCTGTTGCATCTGAAAGTAGAAACTCGCCCCATTACAACGGTATGTGTAGTTTTCCCCTAGGCCGTTCTAGTTATTCGTTTCGAGCATCAGAACTGCGAAAATTTGGAGTTTCTCAAGCGTTTCTTACCTCAAAACTGCCATATCTCGCGAACGGATTGACCAATCCGCAAAGTTTCTGTTGCATCTGAAAGTAGAAACTCGCCCCATTACAACGGTATGAGTAGTATTCCCCTAGGCCGTTCTAGTTATTCGTTTCGAGCATCAGAACTGCGAAAATTTGGAGTTTCTCAAGCGTTTCTTACCTCAAAACTGCCATATCTCGCGAACGGATTGACCAATACGCAAAATTTCTGTTGCATCTGAAAGTAGAAGCTCTCCCGATTACAACGGTATGAGTAGTTTTCCCCTAGGCCGTTCTAGTTATTCGTTTCGAGCATCAGAACTGCGCAAATTTGAAGTTTCTCAAGCGTTTCTTACCTCAAAACTGCCATATCTCGCGAACGGATTGACCAATCCGCAAAGTTTCTGTTGCATCTGAAAGTAGAAACTCGCCCCATTACAACGGTATGAGCAGTTTTCCCCTAGGCCGTTCTAGTTATTCGTTTCGAGCATCAGAACTGCGAAAATTTGGAGTTTCTCAAGCGTTTCTTACTTCAAACCTGCCATATCTCGCGAACGGATTGACCAATCCGCAAAGTTTCTGTTGCATCTGAAAGTAGAAACTCGCCCCATTACAACAGTATGAGTAGTTTTCCCCTAGGCCGTTCTAGTTATTCGTTTCGAGCATCAGAACTGCGAAAATTTGGAGTTTCTCAAGCGTTTCTTACCTCAAAACTGCCATATCTCGCGAACGGATTGACCAATCCGCAAAGTTTCTGTTGCATCTGAAAGTAGAAACTCGCCCCATTACAACGGTATGTGTAGTTTTCCCCTAGGCCGTTCTAGTTATTCGTTTCGAGCATCAGAACTGCGAAAATTTGGAGTTTCTCAAGCGTTTCTTACCTCAAAACTGCCATATCTCGCGAACGGATTGACCAATCCGCAAAGTTTCTGTTGCATCTGAAAGTAGAAACTCGCCCCATTACAGCGGTATGTGTAGTTTTCCCCTAGGCCGTTCTAGTTATTCGTTTCGAGCATCAGAACTGCGAAAATTTGGAGTTTCTCAAGCGTTTCTTACCTCAAAACTGCCATATCTCGCGAACGGATTGACCAATCCGCAAAGTTTCTGTTGCATCTGAAAGTAGAAACTCGCCCCATTACAACGGTATGAGTAGTATTCCCCTAGGCCGTTCTAGTTATTCGTTTCGAGCATCAGAACTGCGAAAATTTGGAGTTTCTCAAGCGTTTCTTACCTCAAAACTGCCATATCTCGCGAACGGATTGACCAATACGCAAAATTTCTGTTGCATCTGAAAGTAGAAGCTCTCCCGATTACAACGGTATGAGTAGTTTTCCCCTAGGCCGTTCTAGTTATTCGTTTCGAGCATCAGAGTTGCGAAAATTTGAAGTTTCTCAAGCGTTTCTTACCTCAAAACTGCCATATCTCGCGAACGGATTGACCAATCCGCAAAGTTTCTGTTGCATCTGAAAGTAGAAACTCGCCCCATTACAACGGTATGAGTAGTTTTCCCCTAGGCCGTTCTAGTTATTCGTTTCGAGCATCAGAACTGCGAAAATTTGGAGTTTCTCAAGCGTTTCTTACTTCAAACCTGCCATATCTCGCGAACGGATTGACCAATCCGCAAAGTTTCTGTTGCATCTGAAAGTAGAAACTCGCCCCATTACAACAGTATGAGTAGTTTTCCCCTAGGCCGTTCTAGTTATTCGTTTCGAGCATCAGAACTGCGAAAATTTGGAGTTTCTCAAGCGTTTCTTACCTCAAAACTGCCATATCTCGCGAACGGATTGACCAATCCGCAAAGTTTCTGTTGCATCTGAAAGTAGAAACTCGCCCCATTACAACGGTATGAGTAGTTTTCCCCTAGGCCGTTCTGGTTATTCGTTTCGAGCATCAGAACTGCGAAAATTTGGAGTTTCTCAAGCGTTTCTTACCTCAAAACTGCCATATCTCGCGAACGGATTGACCAATCCGCAAAGTTTCTGTTGCATCTGAAAGTAGAAACTCGCCCCATTACAACGGTATGAGTAGTTTTCCCCTAGGCCGTTCTAGTTATTCGTTTCGAGCATCAGAACTGCGAAAATTTGGAGTTTCTCAAGCGTTTCTTACCTCAAAACTGCCATATCTCGCGAACGGATTGACCAATCCGCAAAGTTTCTGTTGCATCTGAAAGTAGAAACTCGCCCCATTACAACGGTATGAGTAGTTTTCCCCTAGGCCGTTCTAGTTATTCGTTTCGAGCATCAGAACTGCGAAAATTTGGAGTTTCTCAAGCGTTTCTTACCTCAAAACTGCCATATCTCGCGAACGGATTGACCAATCCGCAAAGTCTTTGTTGCATCTGAAAGTAGAAACTCGCCCTATTACAACGGTATGAGTAGTTTTCCCCTAGGCCGTTCTAGTTATTCGTTTCGAGCATCAGAACTGCGAAAATTTTGAGTTTCTCAAGCGTTTCTTACCTCAAAACTGCCATATCTCGCGAACGGATTGACCAATCCGCAAAGTTTCTGTTGCATCTGAAAGTAGAAACTCGCCCCATTACAACGGTATGAGTAGTTTTCCCCTAGGCCGTTCTAGTTATTCGTTTCGAGCATCAGAACTGCGAAAATTTTGAGTTTCTCAAGCGTTTCTTACCTCAAAACTGCCATATCTCGCGAACGGATTGACCAATCCGGAAAGTTTCTGTTGCATCTGAAAGTAGAAACTCGCCCGATTACAACGGTATGTGTAGTTTTCCCCTAGGCCGTTCTAGTTATTCGTTTCGAGCATCAGAACTGCGAAAATTTGGAGTTTCTCAAGCGTTTCTTACCTCAAAACTGCCATTACTCGCGAACGGATTGACCAATCCGCAAAGTTTCTGTTGCATCTGAAAGTAGAAACTCGCCCCATTACAACGGTATGAGTAGTTTTCCCCTAGGCCGTTCTAGTTATTCGTTTCGAGCATCAGAACTGCGAAAATTTGGAGTTTCTCAAGCGTTTCTTACCTCAAAACTGCCATATCTCGCGAACGGATTGACCAATCCGCAAGGTTTCTGGTGCATCTGAAAGTAGAAACTCGCCCCATTACAACGGTATGAGTAGTTTTCCCCTAGGCCGTTCTAGTTATTCGTTTCGAGCATCAGAACTTCGAAAATTTTGAGTTTCTCAAGCGCTTCTTTCCTCAAAACTGCCATATCTCGCAAACGGATTGACCAATCCGCAAAGTTTCTGTTGCATCTGAAAGTAGAAACACGCCCCCTTACAACGGTATGAGTAGTTTTCCCCTAGGCCGTTCTAGTTATTCGTTTCGAGCATCAGAACTGCGAAAATTTGGAGTTTCTCAAGCGTTTCTTACCTCAAAACTGCCATATCTCGCGAACGGATTGACCAATCCGCAAAGTTTCTGTTGCATCTGAAAGTAGAAACTCGCCCGATTACAACGGTATGTGTAGTTTTCCCCTAGGCGGTTCTAGTTATTCGTTTCGAGCATCAGAACTGCGAAAATTTTGAGTTTCTCAAGCGTTTCTTACCTCAAAACTGACATATCTCGCGAACGGATTGACCAATCCGCAAAGTTTCTGTTGCACCTGAAAGTAGAAACACGCCCCATTACAACGGTATGAGTAGTTTTCCCCTAGGCCGTTCTAGTTATTCGTTTCGAGCATCAGAACTGCGAAAATTTGGAGTTTCTCAAGCGTTTCTTACCTCAAAACTGACATATCTCGCGAACGGATTGACCAATCCGCAAAGTTTCTGTTGCATCTGAAAGTAGAAACACGCCCCATTACAACGGTATGAGTAGTTTTCCCCTAGGCCGTTCTAGTTATTCGTTTCGAGCATCAGAACTGCCATATCTCGCGCACAGATTGACCAATCCGCAAAGTTTCTGTTGCATCTGAAAGTAGAAACTCGCCCCATTACAACGGTATGAGTAGTTTTCCCCTAGGCCGTTCTAGTTATTCGTTTCGAGCATCAGAACTGCGAAAATTTGGAGTTTCTCAAGCGTTTCTTACCTCAAAACTGCCATTACTCGCGAACGGATTGACCAATCCGCAAAGTTTCTGTTGCACCTGAAAGTAGAAACTCGCCCCATTACAACGGTATGAGTAGTTTTCCCCTAGGCCGTTCTAGTTATTCGTTTCGAGCATCAGAACTTCGAAAATTTTGAGTTTCTCAAGCGCTTCTTTCCTCAAAACTGCCATATCTCGCAAACGGATTGACCAATCCGCAAAGTTTCTGTTGCATCTGAAAGTAGAAACACGCCCCCTTACAACGGTATGAGTAGTTTTCCCCTAGGCCGTTCTAGTTATTCGTTTCGAGCATCAGAACTGCGAAAATTTGGAGTTTCTCAAGCGTTTCTTACCTCAAAACTGCCATATCTCGCGAACGGATTGACCAATCCGCAAAGTTTCTGTTGCATCTGAAAGTAGAAACTCGCCCGATTACAACGGTATGTGTAGTTTTCCCCTAGGCGGTTCTAGTTATTCGTTTCGAGCATCAGAACTGCGAAAATTTTGAGTTTCTCAAGCGTTTCTTACCTCAAAACTGACATATCTCGCGAACGGATTGACCAATCCGCAAAGTTTCTGTTGCACCTGAAAGTAGAAACACGCCCCATTACAACGGTATGAGTAGTTTTCCCCTAGGCCGTTCTAGTTATTCGTTTCGAGCATCAGAACTGCGAAAATTTGGAGTTTCTCAAGCGTTTCTTACCTCAAAACTGACATATCTCGCGAACGGATTGACCAATCCGCAAAGTTTCTGTTGCATCTGAAAGTAGAAACACGCCCCATTACAACGGTATGAGTAGTTTTCCCCTAGGCCGTTCTAGTTATTCGTTTCGAGCATCAGAACTGCCATATCTCGCGCACAGATTGACCAATCCGCAAAGTTTCTGTTGCATCTGAAAGTAGAAACTCGCCCCATTACAACGGTATGAGTAGTTTTCCCCTAGGCCGTTCTAGTTATTCGTTTCGAGCATCAGAACTGCGAAAATTTGGAGTTTCTCAAGCGTTTCTTACCTCAAAACTGCCATTACTCGCGAACGGATTGACCAATCCGCAAAGTTTCTGTTGCACCTGAAAGTAGAAACTCGCCCCATTACAACGGTATGAGTAGTTTTCCCCTAGGCCGTTCTAGTTATTCGTTTCGAGCATCAGAACTGCGAAAATTTGGAGTTTCTCAAGCGTTTCTTACCTCAAAACTGCCATATCTCGCGAACGGATTGACCAATCCGCAAGGTTTCTGTTGCATCTGAAAGTAGAAACTCGCCCCATTACAACGGTATGAGTAGTTTTCCCCTAGGCCGTTCTAGTTATTCGTTTCGAGCATCAGAACTTCGAAAATTTTGAGTTTCTCAAGCGTTTCTTTCCTCAAAACTGCCATATCTCGCAAACGGATTGACCAATCCGCAAAGTTTCTGTTGCATCTGAAAGTAGAAACACGCCCCATTACAACGGTATGAGTAGTTTTCCCCTAGGCCGTTCTAGTTATTCGTTTCGAGCATCAGAACTGCCATATCTCGCGCACGGATTGACCAATCCGCAAAGTTTCTGTTGCATCTGAAAGTAGAAACTCGCCCCATTACAACGGTATGAGTAGTTTTCCCCTAGGCCGTTCTAGTTATTCGTTTCGAGCATCAGAACTGCGAAAATTTGGAGTTTCTCAAGCGTTTCTTACCTCAAAACTGCCATTACTCGCGAACGGATTGACCAATCCGCAAAGTTTCTGTTGCATCTGAAAGTAGAAACTCGCCCCATTACAACGGTATGAGTAGTTTTCCCCTAGGCCGTTCTAGTTATTCGTTTCGAGCATCAGAACTGCGAAAATTTGGAGTTTCTCAAGCGTTTCTTACCTCAAAACTGCCATATCTCGCGCACGGATTGACCAATCCGCAAGGTTTCTGTTGCATCTGAAAGTAGAAACTCGCCCCATTACAACGGTATGAGTAGTTTTCCCCTAGGCCGTTCTAGTTATTCGTTTCGAGCATCAGAACTTCGAAAATTTTGAGTTTCTCAAGCGTTTCTTTCCTCAAAACTGCCATATCTCGCAAACGGATTGACCAATCCGCAAAGTTTCTGTTGCATCTGAAAGTAGAAACACGCCCCATTACAACGGTATGAGTAGTTTTCCCCTAGGCCGTTCTAGTTATTCGTTTCGAGCATCAGAAGTGCGAAAATTTGGAGTTTCTCAAGCGTTTCTTACCTCAAAACTGCCATATCTCGCGAACGGATTGACCAATCCGCAAAGTTTCTGTTGCATCTGAAAGTAGAAACTCGCCCCATTACAACGGTATGAGTAGTTTTCCCCTAGGCCGTTCTAGTTATTCGTTTCGAGCATCAGAACTGCGAAAATTTTGAGTTTCTCAAGCGTTTCTTACCTCAAAACTGCCATATCTCGCGAACGGATTGACCAATCCGCAAGGTTTCTGTTGCATCTGAAAGTAGAAGCTCTCCCGATTACAACGGTATGAGTAGTTTTCCCCTAGGCCGTTCTAGTTATTCGTTTCGAGCATCAGAACTGCGAAAATTTGGAGTTTCTCAAGCGTTTCTTACCTCAAAACTGCCATATCTCGCGAACGGATTGACCAATCCGCAAAGTTTCTGTTGCATCTGAAAGTAGAAACTCGTCCCATTACAACGGTATGAGTAGTTTTTCCCTAGGCCGTTCTAGTTATTCGTTTCGAGCATCAGAACTGCGAAAATTTGGAGTTTCTCAAGCGTTTCTTACCTCAAAACTGCCATATCTCGCGAACGGATTGACCAATCCGCAAGGTTTCTGTTGCATCTGAAAGTAGAAACTCGCCCCATTACAACGGTATGAGTAGTTTTCCCCTAGGCCGTTCTAGTTATTCGTTTCGAGCATCAGAACTGCGAAAATTTGGAGTTTCTCAAGCGTTTCTTTCCTCAAAACTGCCATATCTCGCAAACGGATTGACCAATCCGCAAAGTTTCTGTTGCATCTGAAAGTAGAAACTCGCCCCATTACGACGGTATGAGTAGTTTTCCCCTAGGCCGTTCTAGTTATTCGTTTCGAGCATCAGAACTGCGAAAATTTGGAGTTTCTCAAGCGTTTCTTACTTCAAAACTGCCATATCTCGCGAACGGATTGACCAATCCGCAAAGTTTCTGTTGCATCTGAAAGTAGAAACTCGCCCGATTACAACGGTATGTGTAGTTTTCCCCTAGGCCGTTCTAGTTATTCGTTTCGAGCATCAGAACTGCGAAAATTTTGAGTTTCTCAAGCGTTTCTTACCTCAAAACTGACATATCTCGCGAACGGATTGACCAATCCGCAAAGTTTCTGTTGCATCTGAAAGTAGAAACACGCCCCATTACAACGGTATGATTAGTTTTCCCCTAGGCCGTTCTAGTTATTCGTTTCGAGCATCAGAACGGCCATATCTCGCGCACGGATTGACCAATCCGCAAAGTTTCTGTTGCATCTGAAAGTAGAAACTCGCCCCATTACAACGGTATGAGTAGTTTTCCCCTAGGCCGTTCTAGTTATTCGTTTCGAGCATCAGAACTGCGAAAATTTGGAGTTTCTCAAGCGTTTCTTACCTCAAAACTGCCATTACTCGCGAACGGATTGACCAATCCGCAAAGTTTCTGTTGCATCTGAAAGTAGAAACTCGCCCCATTACAACGGTATGAGTAGTTTTCCCCTAGGCCGTTCTAGTTATTCGTTTCGAGCATCAGAACTGCGAAAATTTGGAGTTTCTCAAGCGTTTCTTACCTCAAAACTGCCATATCTCGCGAACGGATTGACCAATCCGCAAAGTTTCTGTTGCATCTGAAAGTAGAAACTCGCCCCATTGCAGCGGTATGTGTAGTTTTCCCCTAGGCCGTTCTAGTTATTCGTTTCGAGCATCAGAACTGCGAAAATTTGGAGTTTCTCAAGCGTTTCTTACCTCAAAACTGCCATATCTCGCGAACGGATTGACCAATCCGCAAAGTTTCTGTTGCATCTGAAAGTAGAAACTCGCCCCATTACAACGGTATGAGTAGTTTTCCCCTAGGCCGTTCTAGATATTCGTTTCGAGCATCAGAACTGCGAAAATTTGGAGTTTCTCAAGCGTTTCTTACATCAAAACTGCCATATCTCGCGAACGGATTGACCAATCCGCAAAGTTTCTGTTGCATCTGAAAGTAGAAACTCGCCCCATTACAACGGTATGAGTAGTTTTCCCCTAGGCCGTTCTGGTTATTCGTTTCGAGCATCAGAACTGCGAAAATTTGGAGTTTATCAAGCGTTTCTTACCTCAAAACTGCCATATCTCGCGAACGGATTGACCAATCCGCAAAGTTTCTGTTGCATCTGAAAGTAGAAACTCGCCCCATTACAACGGTATGAGTAGTTTTCCCCTAGGCCGTTCTAGTTATTCGTTTCGAGCATCAGAACTGCGAAAATTTGGAGTTTCTCAAGCGTTTCTTACCTCAAAACTGCCATATCTCGCGAACGGATTGACCAATCCGCAAAGTTTCTGTTGCATCTGAAAGTAGAAACTCGCCCCATTACAACGGTATGAGTAGTTTTCCCCTAGGCCGTTCTAGTTATTCGTTTCGAGCATCAGAACTGCGAAAATTTTGAGTTTCTCAAGCGTTTCTTACCTAAAAACTGCCATATCTCGCGAACGGATTGACCAATCCGCAAAGTTTCTGTTGCATCTGAAAGTAGAAACTCGCCCCATTACAACGGTATGAGTAGTTTTCCCCTAGGCCGTTCTAGTTAATCGTTTCGAGCATCAGAACTGCGAAAATTTTGAGTTTCTCAAGCGTTTCTTACCTCAAAACTGCCATATCTCGCGAACGGATTGACCAATCCGCAAAGTTTGTGTTGCATTTGAAAGTAGAAACTCGCCCCATTACAACGGTATGAGTAGTTTTCCCCTAGGCCGTTCTAGTTATTCGTTTCGAGCATCAGAACTGCGAAAATTTGGAGTTTCTCAAGCATTTCTTACCTCAAAACTGCCATATCTCGCGAACGGATTGACCAATCCGCAAAGTCTCTGTCGCATCTGAAAGTAGAAACTCGCCCCATTACAACGGTATGAGTAGTATTCCCCTAGGCCGTTCTAGTTATTCGTTTCGAGCATCAGAACTGCGAAAATTTGGAGTTTCTCAAGCGTTTCTTACATCAAAACTGCCATATCTCGCGAACGGATTGACCAATCCGCAAAGTTTCTGTTGCATCTGAAAGTAGAAACTCGCCCCATTACAACGGTATGAGTAGTTTCCCCTAGGCCGTTCTAGTTATTCGTTTCGAGCATCAGAACTGCGAAAATTTTGAGTTTCTCAAGCGTTTCTTACTTCAAAACTGCCATATCTCGCGAACGGATTGACCAATCCGCAAAGTTTCTGTTGCATCTGAAAGTAGAAACTCGCCCCATTACAACGGTATGAGTAGTTATCCCCTAGGCCGTTCTAGTTATTCGTTTCGAGCATCAGAACTGCGAAAATTTGGAGTTTCTCAAGCGTTTCTTACCTCAAAACTGCCATATCTCGCGAACGGATTGACCAATCCGCAAAGTTTCTGTTGCATCTGAAAGTAGAAACTCGCCCCATTGCAGCGGTATGTGTAGTTTTCCCCTAGGCCGTTCTAGTTATTCGTTTCGAGCATCAGAACTGCGAAAATTTGGAGTTTCTCAAGCGTTTCTTACCTCAAAACTGCCATATCTCGCGAACGGATTGACCAATCCGCAAAGTTTCTGTTGCATCTGAAAGTAGAAACTCGCCCCATTACAACGGTATGAGTAGTTTTCCCCTAGGCCGTTCTAGTTATTCGTTTCGAGCATCAGAACTGCGAAAATTTTGAGTTTCTCAAGCGTTTCTTACCTCAAAACTGCCATATCTCGCGCACGGATTGAACAATCCGCAAAGTTTCTGTTGCATCTGAAAGTAGAAACTCGCCCCATTACAACGGTATGAGTAGTTTTCCCCTAGGCCGTTCTAGTTATTCGTTTCGAGCATCAGAACTGCGAAAATTTGGAGTTTCTCAAGCGTTTCTTACCTCAAAACTGCCATATCTCGCGAACGAATTGACCAATACGCAAAATTTCTGTTGCATCTGAAAGTAGAAGCTCTCCCGATTACAACGGTATGAGTAGTTTTCCCCTAGGCCGTTCTAGTTATTCGTTTCGAGCATCAGAACTGCGAAAATTTGGAGTTTCTCAAGCGTTCCTTACCTCAAAACTGCCATATCTCTTGAACGGATTGACCAATCCGCAAAGTTTCTGTTGCATCTGAAAGTAGAAACTCGCCCCATTACAACGGTATGAGTAGTTTTCCCCTAGGCCGTTCTAGTTAATCGTTTCGAGCATCAGAACTGCGAAAATTTTGAGTTTCTCAAGCGTTTCTTACCTCAAAACTGCCATATCTCGCGAACGGATTGACCAATCCGCAAAGTTTGTGTTGCATTTGAAAGTAGAAACTCGCCCCATTACAACGGTATGAGTAGTTTTCCCCTAGGCCGTTCTAGTTATTCGTTTCGAGCATCAGAACTGCGAAAATTTGGAGTTTCTCAAGCATTTCTTACCTCAAAACTGCCATATCTCGCGAACGGATTGACCAATCCGCAAAGTCTCTGTCGCATCTGAAAGTAGAAACTCGCCCCATTACAACGGTATGAGTAGTATTCCCCTAGGCCGTTCTAGTTATTCGTTTCGAGCATCAGAACTGCGAAAATTTGGAGTTTCTCAAGCGTTTCTTACATCAAAACTGCCATATCTCGCGAACGGATTGACCAATCCGCAAAGTTTCTGTTGCATCTGAAAGTAGAAACTCGCCCCATTACAACGGTATGAGTAGTTTCCCCTAGGCCGTTCTAGTTATTCGTTTCGAGCATCAGAACTGCGAAAATTTTGAGTTTCTCAAGCGTTTCTTACTTCAAAACTGCCATATCTCGCGAACGGATTGACCAATCCGCAAAGTTTCTGTTGCATCTGAAAGTAGAAACTCGCCCCATTACAACGGTATGAGTAGTTATCCCCTAGGCCGTTCTAGTTATTCGTTTCGAGCATCAGAACTGCGAAAATTTGGAGTTTCTCAAGCGTTTCTTACCTCAAAACTGCCATATCTCGCGAACGGATTGACCAATCCGCAAAGTTTCTGTTGCATCTGAAAGTAGAAACTCGCCCCATTGCAGCGGTATGTGTAGTTTTCCCCTAGGCCGTTCTAGTTATTCGTTTCGAGCATCAGAACTGCGAAAATTTGGAGTTTCTCAAGCGTTTCTTACCTCAAAACTGCCATATCTCGCGAACGGATTGACCAATCCGCAAAGTTTCTGTTGCATCTGAAAGTAGAAACTCGCCCCATTACAACGGTATGAGTAGTTTTCCCCTAGGCCGTTCTAGTTATTCGTTTCGAGCATCAGAACTGCGAAAATTTTGAGTTTCTCAAGCGTTTCTTACCTCAAAACTGCCATATCTCGCGCACGGATTGAACAATCCGCAAAGTTTCTGTTGCATCTGAAAGTAGAAACTCGCCCCATTACAACGGTATGAGTAGTTTTCCCCTAGGCCGTTCTAGTTATTCGTTTCGAGCATCAGAACTGCGAAAATTTGGAGTTTCTCAAGCGTTTCTTACCTCAAAACTGCCATATCTCGCGAACGAATTGACCAATACGCAAAATTTCTGTTGCATCTGAAAGTAGAAGCTCTCCCGATTACAACGGTATGAGTAGTTTTCCCCTAGGCCGTTCTAGTTATTCGTTTCGAGCATCAGAACTGCGAAAATTTGGAGTTTCTCAAGCGTTCCTTACCTCAAAACTGCCATATCTCTTGAACGGATTGACCAATCCGCAAAGTTTCTGTTGCATCTGAAAGTAGAAACTCGCCCCATTACAACGGTATGAGTAGTTTTCCCCTAGGCCGTTCTAGTTATTCGTTTCGAGCATCAGAACTGCGAAAATTTGGAGTTTCTCAAGCGTTTCTTACCTCAAAACTGCCATATCTCGCGAACGAATTGACCAATACGCAAAATTTCTGTTGCATCTGAAAGTAGAAGCTCTCCCGATTACAACGGTATGAGTAGTTTTCCCCTAGGCCGTTCTAGTTATTCGTTTCGAGCATCAGAACTGCGAAAATTTTGAGTTTCTCAAGCGTTTCTTACCTCAAAACTGCCATTTCTCGCGAACGGATTGACCAATCCGCAAAGTTTCTGTTGCATCTGAAAGTAGAAACTCGCCCCATTACAACGGTATGAGTAGTTTTCCCCTAGGCCGTTCTAGTTATTCGTTTCGAGCATCAGAACTGCGAAAGTTTGGAGTTTCTCAAGCGTTTCTTACCTCAAAACTGCCATATCTCGCGAACGGATTGACCAATACGCAAAATTTCTGTTGCATCTGAAAGTAGAAGCTCTCCCGATTACAACGGTATGAGTATTTTTCCCCTAGGCCGCTCTAGTTATTCGTTTCGAGCATCAGAACTGCGAAAATTTTGAGTTTCTCAAGCGTTTCTTACCTCAAAACTGCCATTTCTCGCGAACGGATTGACCAATCCGCAAAGTTTCTGTTGCATCTGAAAGTAGAAACTCGCCCCATTACAACGGTATGAGTAGTTTTCCCCTAGGCCGTTCTAGTTATTCGTTTCGAGCATCAGAACTGCGAAAGTTTGGAGTTTCTCAAGCGTTTCTTACCTCAAAACTGCCATATCTCGCGAACGGATTGACCAATACGCAAAATTTCTGTTGCATCTGAAAGTAGAAGCTCTCCCGATTACAACGGTATGAGTAGTTTTCCCCTAGGCCGCTCTAGTTATTCGTTTCGAGCATCAGAACTGCGAAACTTTTGAGTTTCTCAAGCGTTTCTTACCTCAAAACTGCCATATCTCGCGAACGAATTGACCAATACGCAAAATTTCTGTTGTATCTGAAAGTAGAAGCTCTCCCGATTACAACGGTATGAGCAGTTTTCCCCTAGGCCGTTCTAGTTATTCGTTTCGAGCATCAGAACTGTGAAAATTTTGAGTTTCTCAAGCGTTTCTTACCTCAAAACTGCCATATCTCGCGAACGGATTGACCAATCCGCAAAGTTTCTGTTGCATCTGAAAGTAGAAACTCGCCCCATTACAACGGTATGAGTAGTTTTCCCCTAGGCCGTTCTAGTTATTCGATTGGAGCATCAGAACTGCGAAAATTTGGAGTTTCTCAAGCGTTTCTTACCTCAAAACTGCCATATCTCGCGAACGGATTGACCAATCCGCAAAGTTTCTGTTGCATCTGAAAGTAGAAACTCGCCCCATTACAACGGTATGAGTAGTTTTCCCCTAGGCCGTTCTAGTTATTCGTTTCGAGCATCAGAACTGCGAAAATTTGGAGTTTCTCAAGCGTTTCTTACCTCAAAACTGCCATATCTCGCGAACGGATTGACCAATCCGCAAAGTTTCTGTTGCATCTGAAAGTAGAAACTCGCCCCATTACAACGGTATGAGTAGTTTTCCCCTAGGCCGTTCTAGTTATTCGTTTCGAGCATCAGAACTGCGAAAATTTTGAGTTTCTCAAGCGTTTCTTACCTCAAAACTGCCATATCTCGCGCACGGATTGACCAATCCGCAAAGTTTCTGTTGCATCTGAAAGTAGAAACTCGCCCCATTACAACGGTATGAGTAGTTTTCCCCTAGGCCGTTCTAGTTATTCGTTTCGAGCATCAGAACTGCGAAAATTTTGAGTTTCTCAAGCGTTTCTTACCTCAAAACTGCCATATCTCGCGAACGGATTGACCAATCCGCAAAGTTTCTGTTGCATCTGAAAGTAGAAGCTCTCCCGATTAGAACGGTATGAGTAGTTTTCCCCTAGGCCGTTCTAGTTATTCGTTTCGAGCATCAGAACTGCGAAAATTTGGAGTTTCTCAAGCGTTTCTTACCTCAAAACTGCCATATCTCGCGAACGGATTGACCAATCCGCAAAGTTTCTGTTGCATCTGAAAGTAGAAACTCGCCCCATTACAACGGTATGAGTAGTTTTCCCCTAGGCCGTTCTAGTTATTCGTTTCGAGCATCAGAACTGCGAAAATTTGGAGTTTCTCAAGCGTTTCTTACCTCAAAACTGCCATATCTCGCGAACGAATTGACCAATACGCAAAATTTCTGTTGCATCTGAAAGTAGAAGCTCTCCCGATTACAACGGTATGAGTAGTTTTCCCCTAGGCCGTTCTAGTTATTCGTTTCGAGCATCAGAACTGCGAAAATTTTGAGTTTCTCAAGCGTTTCTTACCTCAAAACTGCCATTTCTCGCGAACGGATTGACCAATCCGCAAAGTTTCTGTTGCATCTGAAAGTAGAAACTCGCCCCATTACAACGGTATGAGTAGTTTTCCCCTAGGCCGCTCTAGTTATTCGTTTCGAGCATCAGAACTGCGAAACTTTTGAGTTTCTCAAGCGTTTCTTACCTCAAAACTGCCATATCTCGCGAACGAATTGACCAATACGCAAAATTTCTGTTGTATCTGAAAGTAGAAGCTCTCCCGATTACAACGGTATGAGCAGTTTTCCCCTAGGCCGTTCTAGTTATTCGTTTCGAGCATCAGAACTGTGAAAATTTTGAGTTTCTCAAGCGTTTCTTACCTCAAAACTGCCATATCTCGCGAACGGATTGACCAATCCGCAAAGTTTCTGTTGCATCTGAAAGTAGAAACTCGCCCCATTACAACGGTATGAGTAGTTTTCCCCTAGGCCGTTCTAGTTATTCGATTGGAGCATCAGAACTGCGAAAATTTGGAGTTTCTCAAGCGTTTCTTACCTCAAAACTGCCATATCTCGCGAACGGATTGACCAATCCGCAAAGTTTCTGTTGCATCTGAAAGTAGAAACTCGCCCCATTACAACGGTATGAGTAGTTTTCCCCTAGGCCGTTCTAGTTATTCGTTTCGAGCATCAGAACTGCGAAAATTTGGAGTTTCTCAAGCGTTTCTTACCTCAAAACTGCCATATCTCGCGAACGGATTGACCAATCCGCAAAGTTTCTGTTGCATCTGAAAGTAGAAACTCGCCCCATTACAACGGTATGAGTAGTTTTCCCCTAGGCCGTTCTAGTTATTCGTTTCGAGCATCAGAACTGCGAAAATTTTGAGTTTCTCAAGCGTTTCTTACCTCAAAACTGCCATATCTCGCGCACGGATTGACCAATCCGCAAAGTTTCTGTTGCATCTGAAAGTAGAAACTCGCCCCATTACAACGGTATGAGTAGTTTTCCCCTAGGCCGTTCTAGTTATTCGTTTCGAGCATCAGAACTGCGAAAATTTTGAGTTTCTCAAGCGTTTCTTACCTCAAAACTGCCATATCTCGCGAACGGATTGACCAATCCGCAAAGTTTCTGTTGCATCTGAAAGTAGAAGCTCTCCCGATTAGAACGGTATGAGTAGTTTTCCCCTAGGCCGTTCTAGTTATTCGTTTCGAGCATCAGAAGTGCGAAAATTTGGAGTTTCTCAAGCGTTTCTTACCTCAAAACTGCCATATCTCGCGAACGGATTGACCAATACGCAAAATTCCTGTTGCATCTGAAAGTAGAAGCTCTCCCGATTACAACGGTATGAGTAGTTTTCCCCTAGGCCGTTCTAGTTATTCGTTTCGAGCATCAGAACTGCGAAAATTTTGAGTTTCTCAAGCGTTTCTTACCTCAAAACTGCCATTTCTCGCGAACGGATTGACCAATCCGCAAAGTTTCTGTTGCATCTGAAAGTAGAAACTCGCCCCATTACAACGGTATGAGTAGTTTTCCCCTAGGCCGCTCTAGTTATTCGTTTCGAGCATCAGAACTGCGAAACTTTTGAGTTTCTCAAGCGTTTCTTACCTCAAAACTGCCATATCTCGCGAACGAATTGACCAATACGCAAAATTTCTGTTGTATCTGAAAGTAGAAGCTCTCCCGATTACAACGGTATGAGCAGTTTTCCCCTAGGCCGTTCTAGTTATTCGTTTCGAGCATCAGAACTGTGAAAATTTTGAGTTTCTCAAGCGTTTCTTACCTCAAAACTGCCATATCTCGCGAACGGATTGACCAATCCGCAAAGTTTCTGTTGCATCTGAAAGTAGAAACTCGCCCCATTACAACGGTATGAGTAGTTTTCCCCTAGGCCGTTCTAGTTATTCGATTGGAGCATCAGAACTGCGAAAATTTGGAGTTTCTCAAGCGTTTCTTACCTCAAAACTGCCATATCTCGCGAACGGATTGACCAATCCGCAAAGTTTCTGTTGCATCTGAAAGTAGAAACTCGCCCCATTACAACGGTATGAGTAGTTTTCCCCTAGGCCGTTCTAGTTATTCGTTTCGAGCATCAGAACTGCGAAAATTTGGAGTTTCTCAAGCGTTTCTTACCTCAAAACTGCCATATCTCGCGAACGGATTGACCAATCCGCAAAGTTTCTGTTGCATCTGAAAGTAGAAACTCGCCCCATTACAACGGTATGAGTAGTTTTCCCCTAGGCCGTTCTAGTTATTCGTTTCGAGCATCAGAACTGCGAAAATTTTGAGTTTCTCAAGCGTTTCTTACCTCAAAACTGCCATATCTCGCGCACGGATTGACCAATCCGCAAAGTTTCTGTTGCATCTGAAAGTAGAAACTCGCCCCATTACAACGGTATGAGTAGTTTTCCCCTAGGCCGTTCTAGTTATTCGTTTCGAGCATCAGAACTGCGAAAATTTTGAGTTTCTCAAGCGTTTCTTACCTCAAAACTGCCATATCTCGCGAACGGATTGACCAATCCGCAAAGTTTCTGTTGCATCTGAAAGTAGAAGCTCTCCCGATTAGAACGGTATGAGTAGTTTTCCCCTAGGCCGTTCTAGTTATTCGTTTCGAGCATCAGAAGTGCGAAAATTTGGAGTTTCTCAAGCGTTTCTTACCTCAAAACTGCCATATCTCGCGAACGGATTGACCAATACGCAAAATTCCTGTTGCATCTGAAAGTAGAAGCTCTCCCGATTACAACGGTATGAGTAGTTTTCCCCTAGGCCGTTCTAGTTATTCGTTTCGAGCATCAGAACTGCGAAAATTTGGAGTTTCTCAAGCGTTTCTTACCTCAAAACTGCCATATCTCGCGAACGGATTGACCAATCCGCAAAGTTTCTGTTGCATCTGAAAGTAGAAACTCGCCCCATTACAACGGTATGAGTAGTTTTCCCCTAGGCCGTTCTAGTTATTCGTTTCGAGCATCAGAACTGCGAAAATTTGGAGTTTCTCAAGCGTTTCTTACCTCAAAACTGCCATATCTCGCGAACGAATTGACCAATACGCAAAATTTCTGTTGCATCTGAAAGTAGAAGCTCTCCCGATTACAACGGTATGAGTAGTTTTCCCCTAGGCCGTTCTAGTTATTCGTTTCGAGCATCAGAACTGCGAAAATTTTGAGTTTCTCAAGCGTTTCTTACCTCAAAACTGCCATTTCTCGCGAACGGATTGACCAATCCGCAAAGTTTCTGTTGCATCTGAAAGTAGAAACTCGCCCCATTACAACGGTATGAGTAGTTTTCCCCTAGGCCGTTCTAGTTATTCGTTTCGAGCATCAGAACTGCGAAAGTTTGGAGTTTCTCAAGCGTTTCTTACCTCAAAACTGCCATATCTCGCGAACGGATTGACCAATACGCAAAATTTCTGTTGCATCTGAAAGTAGAAGCTCTCCCGATTACAACGGTATGAGTAGTTTTCCCCTAGGCCGCTCTAGTTATTCGTTTCGAGCATCAGAACTGCGAAAATTTTGAGTTTCTCAAGCGTTTCTTATCTCAAAACTGCCATTTCTCGCGAACGGATTGAGCAATCCGCAAAGTTTCTGTTGCATCTGAAAGTAGAAACTCGCCCCATTACAACGGTATGAGTAGTTTTCCCCTAGGCCGTTCTAGTTATTCGTTTCGAGCATCAGAACTGCGAAAGTTTGGAGTTTCTCAAGCGTTTCTTACCTCAAAACTGCCATATCTCGCGAACGGATTGACCAATACGCAAAATTTCTGTTGCATCTGAAAGTAGAAGCTCTCCCGATTACAACGGTATGAGTAGTTTTCCCCTAGGCCGCTCTAGTTATTCGTTTCGAGCATCAGAACTGCGAAAATTTTGAGTTTCTCAAGCGTTTCTTACCTCAAAACTGCCATATCTCGCGAACGAATTGACCAATACGCAAAATTTCTGTTGTATCTGAAAGTAGAAGCTCTCCCGATTACAACGGTATGAGCAGTTTTCCCCTAGGCCGTTCTAGTTATTCGTTTCGAGCATCAGAACTGTGAAAATTTTGAGTTTCTCAAGCGTTTCTTACCTCAAAACTGCCATATCTCGCGAACGGATTGACCAATCCGCAAAGTTTCTGTTGCATCTGAAAGTAGAAACTCGCCCCATTACAACGGTATGAGTAGTTTTCCCCTAGGCCGTTCTAGTTATTCGATTCGAGCATCAGAACTGCGAAAATTTGGAGTTTCTCAAGCGTTTCTTACCTCAAAACTGCCATATCTCGCGAACGGATTGACCAATCCGCAAAGTTTCTGTTGCATCTGAAAGTAGAAACTCGCCCCATTACAACGGTATGAGTAGTTTTCCCCTAGGCTGTTCTAGTTATTCGTTTCGAGCATCAGAACTGCGAAAATTTGGAGTTTCTCAAGCGTTTCTTACCTCAAAACTGCCATATCTCGCGAACGGATTGACCAATCCGCAAAGTTTCTGTTGCATCTGAAAGTAGAAACTAGCCCCATTACAACGGTATGAGTAGTTTTCCCCTAGGCCGTTCTAGTTATTCGTTTCGAGCATCAGAACTGCGAAAATTTTGAGTTTCTCAAGCGTTTCTTACCTCAAAACTGCCATATCTCGCGAACGGATTGACCAATCCGCAAAGTTTCTGTTGCATCTGAAAGTAGAAGCTCTCCCGATTACAACGGTATGAGTAGTTTTCCCCTAGGCCGTTCTAGTTATTCGTTTCGAGCATCAGAACTGCGAAAATTTGGAGTTTCTCAAGCGTTTCTTACCTCAAAACTGCCATATCTCGCGAACGGATTGACCAATCCGCAAAGTTTCTGTTGCATCTGAAAGTAGAAACTCGCCCCATTACAACGGCATGAGTAGTTTTCCCCTAGGCCGTTCTAGTTATTCGTTTCGAGCATCAGAACTGCGAAAATTTTGAGTTTCTCAAGCGTTTCTTACCTCAAAACTGCCATATCTCGCGAACGGATTGACCAATCCGCAAAGTTTCTGTTGCATCTGAAAGTAGAAACTCGCCCCATTACAACGGTATGTGTAGTTTTCCCCTAGGCCGTTCTAGTTATTCGTTTCGAGCATCAGGACTGCGAAAATTTGGAGTTTCTCAAGCGTTTCTAACCTCAAAACTGCCATATCTTGCGAACGGATTGACCAATCCGCAAAGTTTCTGTTGCATCTGAAAGTAGAAACTCGCCCCATTACAACGGTATGAGTAGTTTTCCCCTAGGCCGTTCTTGTTATTCGTTTCGAGCATCAGAACTGCGAAAATTTTGAGTTTCTCAAGTGTTTCTTACCTCGAAACTGCCATATCTCGAGAACGGATTGACCAATCCGCAAAGTTTCTGTTGCATCTGAAAGTAGAAACTCGCCCCATTACAACGGTATGAGTAGTTTTCCCCTAGGCCGTTCTAGTTATTCGTTTCGAGCATCAGAACTGCGAAAATTTGGAGTTTCTCAAGCGTTTCTTACCTCAAAACTGCCATATCTCGCGAACGGATTGACCAATCCGCAAAGTTTCTGTTGCATCTGGAAGTAGAAACTCGCCCCATTACAACGGTATGTGTAGTTTTCCCCTAGGCCGTTCTAGTTATTCGTTTCGAGCATCAGAACTGCGAAAATTTGGAGTTTCTCAAGCGTTTCTTACCTCAAAACTGCCATATCTCGCGAACGGATTGACCAATCCGCAAAGTTTCTGTTGCATCTGAAAGTAGAAACTCGCCCCATTACAACGGTATGTGTAGTTTTCCCCTAGGCCGTTCTAGTTATTCGTTTCGAGCATCAGAACTGCGAAAATTTGGAGTTTCTCAAGCGTTTCTTACCTCAAAACTGCCATATCTCGCGAACGGATTGACCAATCCGCAAAGTTTCTGTTGCATCTGAAAGTAGAAACTCGCCCCATTACAACGGTATGAGTAGTTTTCCCCTAGGCCGTTCTAGTTATTCGTTTCGAGCATCAGAACTGCGAAAATTTTGAGTTTCTCAAGCGTTTCTTACCTCAAAACTGCCATATCTCGCGAACGGATTGACCAATCCGCAAGGTTTCTGTTGCATCTGAAAGTAGAAGCTCTCCCGATTACAACGGTATGAGTAGTTTTCCCCTAGGCCGTTCTAGTTATTCGTTTCGAGCATCAGAACTGCGAAAATTTGGAGTTTCTCAAGCGTTTCTTACCTCAAAACTGCCATATCTCGCGAACGGATTGACCAATCCGCAAAGTTTCTGTTGCATCTGAAAGTAGAAACTCGTCCCATTACAACGGTATGAGTAGTTTTCCCCTAGGCCGTTCTAGTTATTCGTTTCGAGCATCAGAACTGCGAAAATTTGGAGTTTCTCAAGCGTTTCTTACCTCAAAACTGCCATATCTCGCGAACGGATTGACCAATCCGCAAAGTTTCTGTTGCATCTGAAAGTAGAAACTCGCCCCATTACAACGGTATGTGTAGTTTTCCCCTAGGCCGTTCTAGTTATTCGTTTCGAGCATCAGAACTGCGAAAATTTGGAGTTTCTCAAGCGTTTCTAACCTCAAAACTGCCATATCTCGCGAACGGACTGACCAATCCGCAAAGTTTCTGTTGCATCTGAAAGTAGAAACTCGCCCCATTACAACGGTATGAGTAGTTTTCCCCTAGGCCGTTCTAGTTATTCGTTTCGAGCATCAGAACTGCGAAAATTTGGAGTTTCTCAAGCGTTTCTTACGTCAAAACAGCCATATCTCGCGCACGGATTGACCAATACGCAAAATTTCTGTTGCATCTGAAAGTAGAAGCTCTCCCGATTACAACGGTATGAGCTGTTTTCCCCCAGGCCGTTCTAGTTATTCGTTTCGAGCATCAGAACTAAGAAAATTTGGAGTTTCTCAAGCGTTTCTTACCTCAAAACTGCCATATCTCGCGAACGGATTGACCAATCCGCAAAGTTTCTGTTGCATCTGAAAGTAGAAACTCGCCCCATTACAACGGTATGTGTAGTTTTCCCCTAGGCCGTTCTAGTTATTCGTTTCGAGCATCAGAACTGCGAAAATTTTGAGTTCCTCAAGTGTTTCTTACCTCAAAACTGCCATATCTCGAGAACGGATTGACCAATCCGCAAAGTTTCTGTTGCATCTGAAAGTAGAAACTCGCCCCATTACAACGGTATGAGTAGTTTTCCCCTAGGCCGTTCTAGTTATTCGTTTCGAGCATCAGAACTGCGAAAATTTTGAGTTTCTCAAGCGTTTCTTACCTCAAAACTGCCATATCTCGCGAACGGATTGACCAATCCGCAAAGTTTCTGTTGCATCTGAAAGTAGAAACTCGCCCCATTACAACGGTATGTGTAGTTTTCACCTAGGCCGTTCTAGTTATTCGTTTCGAGCATCAGAACTGCGAAAATTTGGAGTTTCTCAAGCGTTTCTTACCTCAAAACTGACATATCTCGCGAACGGATTGACCAATCCGCAAAGTTTCTGTTGCATCTGAAAGTAGAAGCTCTCCCGATTACAACGGTATGAGTAGTTTTCCCCTAGGCCGTTCTAGTTATTCGTTTCGAGCATCAGAACTGCGAAAATTTGGAGTTTCTCAAGCGTTTCTTACCTCAAAACTGCCATATCTCGCGAACGGATTGACCAATACGCAAAATTTCTGTTGCATCTGAAAGTAGAAGCTCTCCCGATTACAACGGTATGAGTAGTTTTTCCCTAGGCCGTTCTAATTATTCGTTTCGAGCATCAGAACTGCGAAAATTTGGAGTTTCTCAAGCGTTTCTTACCTCAAAACTGCCATATCTCGCGAACGGATTGACCAATCCGCAAAGTTTCTGTTGCATCTGAAAGTAGAAACTCGCCCCATTACAACGGTATGAGTAGTTTTCCCCTAGGCCGTTCTAGTTATTCGTTTCGAGCATCAGAACTGCGAAAATTTGGAGTTTCTCAAGCGTTTCTTACCTCAAAACTGCCATATCTCGCGAACGGATTGACCAATCCGCAAAGTTTCTGTTGCATCTGAAAGTAGAAACTCGCCCCATTACAACGGTATGAGTAGTTTTCCCCTAGGCCGTTCTAGTTATTCGTTTCGAGCATCAGAACTGCGAAAATTTGGAGTTTCTCAAGCGTTTCTTACCTCAAAACTGCCATATCTCGCGAACGGATTGACCAATCCGCAAAGTTTCTGTTGCATCTGAAAGTAGAAACTCGCCCCATTACAACGGTATGAGTAGTTTTCCCCTAGGCCGTTCTAGTTATTCGTTTCGAGCATCAGAACTGCGAAAATTTGGAGTTTCTCAAGCGTTTCTTACCTCAAAACTGCCATATCTCGCGAACGGATTGACCAATCCGCAAAGTTTCTGTTGCATCTGAAAGTAGAAACTCGCCCCATTACAACGGTATGAGTAGTTTTCCCCTAGGCCGTTCTAGTTATTCGTTTCGAGCATCAGAACTGCGATAATTTGGAGTTTCTCAAGCGTTTCTTACCTCAAAACTGCCATATCTCGCGAACGGATTGACCAATCCGCAAAGTTTCTGTTGCATCTGAAAGTAGAAACTCGCCCCATTACAACGGTATGTGTAGTTTTCCCCTAGGCCGTTCTAGTTATTCGTTTCGAGCATCAGGACTGCGAAAATTTGGAGTTTCTCAAGCGTTTCTTACCTCAAAACTGCCATATCTCGCGAACGGATTGACCAATCCGCAAAGTTTCTGTTGCATCTGAAAGTAGAAACTCGCCCCATTACAACGGTATGAGTAGTTTTCCCCTAGGCCGTTCTAGTTATTCGTTTCGAGCATCAGAACTGCGAAAATTTTGAGTTTCTCAAGCGTTTCTTACATCAAAAATGCCATATCTCGCGAACGGATTGACCAATCCGCAAAGTTTCTGTTGCATCTGAAAGTAGAAACTCGCCCCATTACAACGGTATGAGTAGTTTTCCCCTAGGCCGTTCTAGTTATTCTTTTCGAGCATCAGAACTCCGAAAATTTGTAGTTTCCCAAGCGTTTCTTACCTCAAAACTGCCATATCTCGCGAACGGAATGACCAATCCGCAAAGTTTCTGTTGCATCTGAAAGTAGAAACTCGCCGCATTACAATGGTATGTGTAGTTTTCCCCTAGGCCGTTCTAGTTATTCGTTTCGAGCATCAGAACTGCGAAAATTTTGGAGTTTCTCAAGCGTTTCTTACCTCAAAACTGCCATATCTCGCGAACGGATTGACCAATCCGCAAAGTTTCTGTTGCATCTGAAAGTAGAAACTCGCCCCATTACAACGGTATGAGTATTTTTCCCCTAGGCCGTTCTAGTTATTCGTTTCGAGCATCAGAACTGCGAAAATTTGGAGTTTCTCAAGCGTTTCTTACCTCAAAACTGCCATATCTCGCGAACGGATTGACCAATCCGCAAAGTTTCTGTTGCATCTGAAAGTAGAAACTCGCCCCATTACAACGGTTTGAGTAGTTTTCCCCTAGGCCGTTCTAGTTATTCGTTTCGAGCATCAGAACTGCGAAAATTTGGAGTTTCTCAAGCGTTTCTTACCTCAAAACTGCCATATCTCGCGAACGGATAGACCAATCCGCAAAGTTTCTGTTGCATCTGAAAGTAGAAACTCGCCCCATTACAACGGTTTGAGTAGTTTTCCCCTAGGCCGTTCTAGTTATTCGTTTCGAGCATCAGAACTGCGAAAATTTGGAGTTTCTCAAGCGTTTCTTACCTCAAAACTGCCATATCTCGCGAACGTATTGACCAATCCGCAAAGTTTCTGTTGCATCTGAAAGTAGAAACTCGCCCCATTACAACGGTATGAGTAGTTTTCCCCTAGGCCGTTCTAGTTATTCGTTTCGAGCATCAGAACTGCGAAAATTTTGAGTTTCTCAAGCGTTTCTTACCTCAAAACTGCTATATCTCGCGTACGGATTGACCAATCCGCAAAGTTTCTGTTACATCTGAAAGTAGAAGCTCTCCCGATTACAACGGTATGAGTAGTTTTCCCCTAGGCCGTTCTAGTTATTCGTTTCGAGCATCAGAACTGCGAAAATTTGGAGTTTCTCAAGCGTTTCTTACATCAAAACTGCCATATCTCGCGAACGGATTGACCAGTACGCAAAATTTCTATTGCATCTGAAATTAGAAGCTCTCCCGATTACAACGGTATGAGTAGTTTTCCCCTAGGCCGTTCTAGTTATTCGTTTCGAGCATCAGAACTGCGAAAATTTGGAGTTTCTCAAGTGTTTCTTACCTCAAAACTGCCATATCTCGCGAACGGATTGACCAATCCGCAAAGTTTCTGTTGCATCTGAAAGTAGAAACTCGCCCCATTACAACGGTATGAGTAGTTTTCCCCCAGGCCGTTCTAGTTATTCGTTTCGAGCATCAGAACTAAGAAAATTTTGAGTTTCTCAAGCGTTTCTTACCTCAAAACAGCCATATCTCGCGAACGGATTGACCAATCCGCAAAGTTTCTGTTGCATCTGAAAGTAGAAACTCGCCCCATTACAACGGTATGAGTAGTTTTCCCCTAGGCCGTTCTAGTTATTCGTTTCTAGCATCAGAACTGCGAAAATTTTGAGTTTCTCAAGCGTTTCTTACCTCAAAACTGCTATATCTCGCGTACGGATTGACCAATCCGCAAAGTTTCTGTTGCATCTGAAAGTAGAAGCTCTCCCGATTACAACGGTATGAGTAGTTTTCCCCTAGGCCGTTCTAGTTATTCGTTTCGAGCATCAGAACTGCGAAAATTTGGAGTTTCTCAAGCGTTTCTTACCTCAAAACTGCCATATCTCGCGAACGGATAGACCAATCCGCAAAGTTTCTGTTGCATCTGAAAGTAGAAACTCGCCCCATTACAACGGTTTGAGTAGTTTTCCCCTAGGCCGTTCTAGTTATTCGTTTCGAGCATCAGAACTGCGAAAATTTGGAGTTTCTCAAGCGTTTCTTACCTCAAAACTGCCATATCTCGCGAACGGATTGACCAATCCGCAAAGTTTCTGTTGCATCTGAAAGTAGAAACTCGCCCCATTACAACGGTATGAGTAGTTTTCCCCTAGGCCGTTCTAGTTATTCGTTTCGAGCATCAGAACTGCGAAAATTTTGAGTTTCTCAAGCGTTTCTTACCTCAAAACTGCTATATCTCGCGTACGGATTGACCAATCCGCAAAGTTTCTGTTGCATCTGAAAGTAGAAGCTCTCCCGATTACAACGGTATGAGTAGTTTTCCCCTAGGCCGTTCTAGTTATTCGTTTCGAGCATCAGAACTGCGAAAATTTGGAGTTTCTCAAGCGTTTCTTACATCAAAACTGCCATATCTCGCGAACGGATTGACCAGTACGCAAAATTTCTATTGCATCTGAAATTAGAAGCTCTCCCGATTACAACGGTATGAGTAGTTTTCCCCTAGGCCGTTCTAGTTATTCGTTTCGAGCATCAGAACTGCGAAAATTTGGAGTTTCTCAAGTGTTTCTTACCTCAAAACTGCCATATCTCGCGAACGGATTGACCAATCCGCAAAGTTTCTGTTGCATCTGAAAGTAGAAACTCGCCCCATTACAACGGTATGAGTAGTTTTCCCCCAGGCCGTTCTAGTTATTCGTTTCGAGCATCAGAACTAAGAAAATTTTGAGTTTCTCAAGCGTTTCTTACCTCAAAACAGCCATATCTCGCGAACGGATTGACCAATCCGCAAAGTTTCTGTTGCATCTGAAAGTAGAAACTCGCCCCATTACAACGGTATGAGTAGTTTTCCCCTAGGCCGTTCTAGTTATTCGTTTCGAGCATCAGAACTGCGAAAATTTTGAGTTTCTCAAGCGTTTCTTACCTCAAAACTGCTATATCTCGCGTACGGATTGACCAATCCGCAAAGTTTCTGTTGCATCTGAAAGTAGAAGCTCTCCCGATTACAACGGTATGAGTAGTTTTCCCCTAGGCCGTTCTAGTTATTCGTTTCGAGCATCAGAACTGCGAAAATTTGGAGTTTCTCAAGCGTTTCTTACATCAAAACTGCCATATCTCGCGAACGGATTGACCAGTACGCAAAATTTCTATTGCATCTGAAATTAGAAGCTCTCCCGATTACAACGGTATGAGTAGTATTCCCCTAGGCCGTTCTAGTTATTCGTTTCGAGCATCAGAACTGCGAAAATTTGGAGTTTCTCAAGCGTTTCTTACCTCAAAACAGCCATATCTCGCGAACGGATTGACCAATCCGCAAAGTTTCTGTTGCATCTGAAAGTAGAAACTCGCCCCATTACAACGGTATGAGTAGTTTTCCCCTAGGCCGTTCTAGTTATTCGTTTCGAGCATCAGAACTGCGAAAATTTGGAGTTTCTCAAGCGTTTCTTACGTCAAAACAGCCATATCTCGCGCACGGATTGACCAATACGCAAAATTTCTGTTGCATCTGAAAGTAGAAGCTCTCCCGATTACAACGGTATGAGTTGTTTTCCCCCAGGCGGTTCTAGTTATTCGTTTCGAGCATCAGAACTAAGAAAATTTTGAGTTTCTCAAGCGTTTCTTACCTCAAAACTGCCATATCTCGCGAACGGATTGACCAATCCGCAAAGTTTCTGTTGCATCTAAAAGTTGAAACTCGCCCCATTACAACGGTATGAGTAGTTTTCCCCTAGGCCGTTCTAGTTATTCGTTTCGAGCATCAGAACTGCGAAAATTTTGAGTTTCTCAAGCGTTTCTTATATCAAAACTGCCATATCTCGCGAACGGATTGACCAATCCGCAAAGTTTCTGTTGCATCTGAAAGTAGAAACTAGCCCCATTACAACGGTATGAGTAGTTTTCCCCTAGGCCGTTCTAGTTATTCGTTTCGAGCATCAGAACTGCGAAAATTTGGAGTTTCTCAAGCGTTTCTTACATCAAAACTGCCATATCTCGCGAACGGATTGACCAATCCGCAAAGTTTCTGTTGCATCTGAAAGTAGAAACTCGCCCCATTACAACGGTATGAGTAGTTTTCCCCCAGGCCGTTCTAGTTATTCGTTTCGAGCATCAGAACTAAGAAAATTTTGAGTTTCTCAAGCGTTTCTTACCTCAAAACAGCCATATCTCGCGAACGGATTGACCAATCCGCAAAGTTTCTGTTGCATCTGAAAGTAGAAACTCGCCCCATTACAACGGTATGAGTAGTTTTCCCCTAGGCCGTTCTAGTTATTCGTTTCGAGCATCAGAACTGCGAAAATTTGGAGTTTCTCAAGCGTTTCTTACGTCAAAACAGCCATATCTCGCGCACGGATTGACCAATACGCAAAATTTCTGTTGCATCTGAAAGTAGAAGCTCTCCCGATTACAACGGTATGAGTTGTTTTCCCCCAGGCCGTTCTAGTTATTCGTTTCGAGCATCAGAACTAAGAAAATTTTGAGTTTCTCAAGCGTTTCTTACCTCAAAACTGCCATATCTCGCGAACGGATTGACCAATCCGCAAAGCTTCTGTTGCATCTGAAAGTAGAAACTCGCCCCATTACAACGGTATGAGTAGTTTTCCCCTAGGCCGTTCTAGTTATTCGTTTCGAGCATCAGAACTGCGAAAATTTTGAGTTTCTCAAGCGTTTCTTACCTCAAAACTGCCATATCTCGCGAACGGATTGACCAATACGCAAAATTTCTGTTGCATCTGAATGTAGAAGCTCTCCCGATTAGAACGGTATGAGTAGTTTTCCCCTAGGCCGTTCTAGTTATTCGTTTCGAGCATCAGAACTGCGAAAATTTTGAGTTTCTCAAACGTTTCTTACCTCAAAACTGCCATATCTCGCGAACGGATTGACCAATCCGCAAAGTTTCTGTTGCATCTGAAAGTAGAAACTCGCCCCATTACAACGGTATGAGTAGTTTTCCCCTAGGCCGTTCTAGTTATTCGTTTCGAGCATCAGAGCTGCGAAAATTTGGAGTTTCTCAAGCGTTTCTTACCTCAAAACTGCCATATCTCGCGAACGGATTGACCAATCCGCAAAGTTTCTGTTGCATCTGAAAGTAGAAACTCGCCCCATTACAACGCTATGAGTAGTTTTCCCCTAGGCCGTTCTAGTTATTCGTTTCGAGCATCAGAACTGCGAAAATTTGGAGTTTCTCAAGCTTTTCTTACCTCAAAACTGCCATATCTCGCGAACGGATAGACCAATACGCAAAATTTCTGTTGCATCTGAAAGTAGAAGCTCTCCCGATTAGAACGGTATGAGTAGTTTTCCCCTAGGCCGTTCTAGTTATTCGTTTCGAGCATCAGAACTGCGAAAATTTGGAGTTTCTCAAGCGTTTCTTACGTCAAAACAGCCATATCTCGCGCACGGATTGACCAATACGCAAAATTTCTGTTGCATCTGAAAGTAGAAGCTCTCCCGATTACAACGGTATGAGTAGTTTTCCCCCAGGCCGTTCTAGTTATTCGTTTCGAGCATCAGAACTAAGAAAATTTTGAGTTTCTCAAGCGTTTCTTACTTCAAAACTGCCATATCTCGCGAACGGATTGACCAATCCGCAAAGTTTCTGTTGCATCTAAAAGTAGAAACTCGCCCCATTACAACGGTATGAGTAGTTTTCCCCTAGGCCGTTCTAGTTATTCGTTTCGAGCATCAGAACTGCGAAAATTTTGAGTTTCTCAAGCGTTTATTACCTCAAAACTGCCATATCTCGCGAACGGATTGTCCAATACGCAAAATTTCAGTTGCATCTGAAAGTAGAAGCTCTCCCGATTAGAACGGTATGAGTAGTTTTCCCCTAGGCCGTTCTAGTTATTCGTTTCGAGCATCAGAACTGCGTATATTTTGAGTTTCTCAAGCGATTCTTACCTCAAAACTGCCATATCTCGCGAACGGATTGACCAATCCGCAAAGTTTCTGTTGCATCTGAAAGTAGAAACTCGCCCCATTACAACGGTATGAGTAGTTTTCCCCTAGGCCGTTTTAATTATTCGTTTCGAGCATCAGAACTGCGAAAATTTGGAGTTTCTCAAGCGTTTCTTACCTCAAAACTGCCATATCTCGCGAACGGATTGACCAATACGCAAAATTTCTGTTGCATCTGAAAGTAGAAGCTCTCCCGATTAGAACGGTATGAGTAGTTTTCCCCTAGGCCGTTCTAGATATTCGTTTCGAGCATCAGAACTGCGAAAATTCTGAGTTTCTCAAACGTTTCTTACCTCAAAACTGCCATATCTCGCGAACGGATTGACCAATCCGCAAAGTTTCTGTTGCATCTGAAAAAAGAAACTCGCCCCATTACAACGGTATGAGTAGTTTTCCCCTAGGCCGTTCTAGTTATTCGTTTCGAGCATCAGAACTGCGAAAATTTGGAGTTTCTCAAGCGTTTCTTACATCAAAACTGCCATATCTCGCGAACGGATTGACCAGTACGCAAAATTTCTATTGCATCTGAAATTAGAAGCTCTCCCGATTACAACGGTATGAGTAGTATTCCCCTAGGCCGTTCTAGTTATTCGTTTCGAGCATCAGAACTGCGAAAATTTGGAGTTTCTCAAGCGTTTCTTACCTCAAAACAGCCATATCTCGCGAACGGATTGACCAATCCGCAAAGTTTCTGTTGCATCTGAAAGTAGAAACTCGCCCCATTACAACGGTATGAGTAGTTTTCCCCTAGGCCGTTCTAGTTATTCGTTTCGAGCATCAGAACTGCGAAAATTTGGAGTTTCTCAAGCGTTTCTTACGTCAAAACAGCCATATCTCGCGCACGGATTGACCAATACGCAAAATTTCTGTTGCATCTGAAAGTAGAAGCTCTCCCGATTACAACGGTATGAGTTGTTTTCCCCCAGGCGGTTCTAGTTATTCGTTTCGAGCATCAGAACTAAGAAAATTTTGAGTTTCTCAAGCGTTTCTTACCTCAAAACTGCCATATCTCGCGAACGGATTGACCAATCCGCAAAGTTTCTGTTGCATCTAAAAGTTGAAACTCGCCCCATTACAACGGTATGAGTAGTTTTCCCCTAGGCCGTTCTAGTTATTCGTTTCGAGCATCAGAACTGCGAAAATTTTGAGTTTCTCAAGCGTTTCTTACCTCAAAACTGCCATATCTCGCGAACGGATTGACCAATACGCAAAATTTCTGTTGCATCTGAAAGTAGAAGCTCTCCCGATTACAACGGTATGAGTAGTTTTCCCCTAGGCCGTTCTAGTTATTCGTTTCGAGCATCAGAACTGCGAAAATTTGGAGTTTCTCAAGCGTTTCTTACCTCAAAACTGCCATATCTCGCGAACGGATTGACCAATACGCAAAATTGCTGTTGCATCTGAATGTAGAAGCTCTCCCGATTAGAACGGTATGAGTAGTTTTCCCCTAGGCCGTTCTAGTTATTCGTTTCGAGCATCAGAACTGCGAAAATTTTGAGTTTCTCAAACGTTTCTTACCTCAAAACTGCCATATCTCGCGAACGGATTGACCAATCCGCAAAGTTTCTGTTGCATCTGAAAGTAGAAACTCGCCCCATTACAACGGTATGAGTAGTTTTCCCCTAGGCCGTTCTAGTTATTCGTTTCGAGCATCAGAGCTGCGAAAATTTGGAGTTTCTCAAGCGTTTCTTACCTCAAAACTGCCATATCTCGCGAACGGAATGACCAATCCGCAAAGTTTCTGTTGCATCTGAAAGTAGAAACTCGCCGCATTACAACGGTATGTGTAGTTTTCCCCTAGGCCGTTCTAGTTATTCGTTTCGAGCATCAGAACTGCGAAAATTTTGGAGTTTCTCAAGCGTTTCTTACCTCAAAACTGCCATATCTCGCGAACGGATTGACCAATCCGCAAAGTTTCTGTTGCATCTGAAAGTAGAAACTCGCCCCATTACAACGGTATGAGTATTTTTCCCCTAGGCCGTTCTAGTTATTCGTTTCGAGCATCAGAACTGCGAAAATTTGGAGTTTCTCAAGCGTTTCTTACCTCAAAACTGCCATATCTCGCGAACGGATTGACCAATCCGCAAAGTTTCTGTTGCATCTGAAAGTAGAAACTCGCCCCATTACAACGGTTTGAGTAGTTTTCCCCTAGGCCGTTCTAGTTATTCGTTTCGAGCATCAGAACTGCGAAAATTTGGAGTTTCTCAAGCGTTTCTTACCTCAAAACTGCCATATCTCGCGAACGGATAGAACAATCCGCAAAGTTTCTGTTGCATCTGAAAGTAGAAACTCGCCCCATTACAACGGTTTGAGTAGTTTTCCCCTAGGCCGTTCTAGTTATTCGTTTCGAGCATCAGAACTGCGAAAATTTGGAGTTTCTCAAGCGTTTCTTACCTCAAAACTGCTATATCTCGCGTACGGATTGACCAATCCGCAAAGTTTCTGTTGCATCTGAAAGTAGAAGCTCTCCCGATTACAACGGTATGAGTAGTTTTCCCCTAGGCCGTTCTAGTTATTCGTTTCGAGCATCAGAACTGCGAAAATTTGGAGTTTCTCAAGCGTTTCTTACATCAAAACTGCCATATCTCGCGAACGGATTGACCAATCCGCAAAGTTTCTGTTGCATCTGAAAGTAGAAACTCGCCCCATTACAACGGTATGAGTAGTTTTCCCCCAGGCCGTTCTAGTTATTCGTTTCGAGCATCAGAACTAAGAAAATTTTGAGTTTCTCAAGCGTTTCTTACCTCAAAACAGCCATATCTCGCGAACGGATTGACCAATCCGCAAAGTTTCTGTTGCATCTGAAAGTAGAAACTCGCCCCATTACAACGGTATGAGTAGTTTTCCCCTAGGCCGTTCTAGTTATTCGTTTCGAGCATCAGAACTGCGAAAATTTGGAGTTTCTCAAGCGTTTCTTACGTCAAAACAGCCATATCTCGCGCACGGATTGACCAATACGCAAAATTTCTGTTGCATCTGAAAGTAGAAGCTCTCCCGATTACAACGGTATGAGTTGTTTTCCCCCAGGCCGTTCTAGTTATTCGTTTCGAGCATCAGAACTAAGAAAATTTTGAGTTTCTCAAGCGTTTCTTACCTCAAAACTGCCATATCTCGCGAACGGATTGACCAATCCGCAAAGCTTCTGTTGCATCTGAAAGTAGAAACTCGCCCCATTACAACGGTATGAGTAGTTTTCCCCTAGGCCGTTCTAGTTATTCGTTTCGAGCATCAGAACTGCGAAAATTTTGAGTTTCTCAAGCGTTTCTTACCTCAAAACTGCCATATCTCGCGAACGGATTGACCAATACGCAAAATTTCTGTTGCATCTGAATGTAGAAGCTCTCCCGATTAGAACGGTATGAGTAGTTTTCCCCTAGGCCGTTCTAGTTATTCGTTTCGAGCATCAGAACTGCGAAAATTTTGAGTTTCTCAAACGTTTCTTACCTCAAAACTGCCATATCTCGCGAACGGATTGACCAATCCGCAAAGTTTCTGTTGCATCTGAAAGTAGAAACTCGCCCCATTACAACGGTATGAGTAGTTTTCCCCTAGGCCGTTCTAGTTATTCGTTTCGAGCATCAGAGCTGCGAAAATTTGGAGTTTCTCAAGCGTTTCTTACCTCAAAACTGCCATATCTCGCGAACGGATTGACCAATCCGCAAAGTTTCTGTTGCATCTGAAAGTAGAAACTCGCCCCATTACAACGCTATGAGTAGTTTTCCCCTAGGCCGTTCTAGTTATTCGTTTCGAGCATCAGAACTGCGAAAATTTGGAGTTTCTCAAGCTTTTCTTACCTCAAAACTGCCATATCTCGCGAACGGATAGACCAATACGCAAAATTTCTGTTGCATCTGAAAGTAGAAGCTCTCCCGATTAGAACGGTATGAGTAGTTTTCCCCTAGGCCGTTCTAGTTATTCGTTTCGAGCATCAGAACTGCGAAAATTTGGAGTTTCTCAAGCGTTTCTTACGTCAAAACAGCCATATCTCGCGCACGGATTGACCAATACGCAAAATTTCTGTTGCATCTGAAAGTAGAAGCTCTCCCGATTACAACGGTATGAGTAGTTTTCCCCCAGGCCGTTCTAGTTATTCGTTTCGAGCATCAGAACTAAGAAAATTTTGAGTTTCTCAAGCGTTTCTTACTTCAAAACTGCCATATCTCGCGAACGGATTGACCAATCCGCAAAGTTTCTGTTGCATCTAAAAGTAGAAACTCGCCCCATTACAACGGTATGAGTAGTTTTCCCCTAGGCCGTTCTAGTTATTCGTTTCGAGCATCAGAACTGCGAAAATTTTGAGTTTCTCAAGCGTTTATTACCTCAAAACTGCCATATCTCGCGAACGGATTGTCCAATACGCAAAATTTCAGTTGCATCTGAAAGTAGAAGCTCTCCCGATTAGAACGGTATGAGTAGTTTTCCCCTAGGCCGTTCTAGTTATTCGTTTCGAGCATCAGAACTGCGTATATTTTGAGTTTCTCAAGCGATTCTTACCTCAAAACTGCCATATCTCGCGAACGGATTGACCAATCCGCAAAGTTTCTGTTGCATCTGAAAGTAGAAACTCGCCCCATTACAACGGTATGAGTAGTTTTCCCCTAGGCCGTTTTAATTATTCGTTTCGAGCATCAGAACTGCGAAAATTTGGAGTTTCTCAAGCGTTTCTTACCTCAAAACTGCCATATCTCGCGAACGGATTGACCAATACGCAAAATTTCTGTTGCATCTGAAAGTAGAAGCTCTCCCGATTAGAACGGTATGAGTAGTTTTCCCCTAGGACGTTCTAGTTATTCGTTTCGAGCATCAGAACTTCGAAAATTTGGAGTTTCTCAAGCGTTTCTTACCTCAAAACTGCCATATCTCGCGAACGGAATGACCAATCCGCAAAGTTTCTGTTGCATCTGAAAGTAGAAACTCGCCGCATTACAACGGTATGTGTAGTTTTCCCCTAGGCCGTTCTAGTTATTCGTTTCGAGCATCAGAACTGCGAAAATTTTGGAGTTTCTCAAGCGTTTCTTACCTCAAAACTGCCATATCTCGCGAACGGATTGACCAATCCGCAAAGTTTCTGTTGCATCTGAAAGTAGAAACTCGCCCCATTACAACGGTATGAGTATTTTTCCCCTAGGCCGTTCTAGTTATTCGTTTCGAGCATCAGAACTGCGAAAATTTGGAGTTTCTCAAGCGTTTCTTACCTCAAAACTGCCATATCTCGCGAACGGATTGACCAATCCGCAAAGTTTCTGTTGCATCTGAAAGTAGAAACTCGCCCCATTACAACGGTTTGAGTAGTTTTCCCCTAGGCCGTTCTAGTTATTCGTTTCGAGCATCAGAACTGCGAAAATTTGGAGTTTCTCAAGCGTTTCTTACCTCAAAACTGCCATATCTCGCGAACGGATAGACCAATCCGCAAAGTTTCTGTTGCATCTGAAAGTAGAAACTCGCCCCATTACAACGGTTTGAGTAGTTTTCCCCTAGGCCGTTCTATTTATTCGTTTCGAGCATCAGAACTGCGAAAATTTGGAGTTTCTCAAGCGTTTCTTACCTCAAAACTGCTATATCTCGCGTACGGATTGACCAATCCGCAAAGTTTCTGTTGCATCTGAAAGTAGAAGCTCTCCCGATTACAACGGTATGAGTAGTTTTCCCCTAGGCCGTTCTAGTTATTCGTTTCGAGCATCAGAACTGCGAAAATTTGGAGTTTCTCAAGCGTTTCTTACATCAAAACTGCCATATCTCGCGAACGGATTGACCAGTACGCAAAATTTCTATTGCATCTGAAATTAGAAGCTCTCCCGATTACAACGGTATGAGTAGTTTTCCCCTAGGCCGTTCTAGTTATTCGTTTCGAGCATCAGAACTGCGAAAATTTGGAGTTTCTCAAGTGTTTCTTACCTCAAAACTGCCATATCTCGCGAACGGATTGACCAATCCGCAAAGTTTCTGTTGCATCTGAAAGTAGAAACTCGCCCCATTACAACGGTATGAGTAGTTTTCCCCCAGGCCGTTCTAGTTATTCGTTTCGAGCATCAGAACTAAGAAAATTTTGAGTTTCTCAAGCGTTTCTTACCTCAAAACAGCCATATCTCGCGAACGGATTGACCAATCCGCAAAGTTTCTGTTGCATCTGAAAGTAGAAACTCGCCCCATTACAACGGTATGAGTAGTTTTCCCCTAGGCCGTTCTAGTTATTCGTTTCGAGCATCAGAACTGCGAAAATTTGGAGTTTCTCAAGCGTTTCTTACGTCAAAACAGCCATATCTCGCGCACGGATTGACCAATACGCAAAATTTCTATTGCATCTGAAAGTAGAAGCTCTCCCGATTACAACGGTATGAGTTGTTTTCCCCCAGGCCGTTCTAGTTATTCGTTTCGAGCATCAGAACTAAGAAAATTTTGAGTTTCTCAAGCGTTTCTTACCTCAAAACTGCCATATCTCGCGAACGGATTGACCAATCCGCAAAGCTTCTGTTGCATCTGAAAGTAGAAACTCGCCCCATTACAACGGTATGAGTAGTTTTCCCCTAGGCCGTTCTAGTTATTCGTTTCGAGCATCAGAACTGCGAAAATTTTGAGTTTCTCAAGCGTTTCTTACCTCAAAACTGCCATATCTCGCGAACGGATTGACCAATACGCAAAATTTCTGTTGCATCTGAATGTAGAAGCTCTCCCGATTAGAACGGTATGAGTAGTTTTCCCCTAGGCCGTTCTAGTTATTCGTTTCGAGCATCAGAACTGCGAAAATTTTGAGTTTCTCAAACGTTTCTTACCTCAAAACTGCCATATCTCGCGAACGGATTGACCAATCCGCAAAGTTTCTGTTGCATCTGAAAGTAGAAACTCGCCCCATTACAACGGTATGAGTAGTTTTCCCCTAGGCCGTTCTAGTTATTCGTTTCGAGCATCAGAGCTGCGAAAATTTGGAGTTTCTCAAGCGTTTCTTACCTCAAAACTGCCATATCTCGCGAACGGATTGACCAATCCGCAATGTTTCTGTTGCATCTGAAAGTAGAAACTCGCCCCATTACAACGCTATGAGTAGTTTTCCCCTAGGCCGTTCTAGTTATTCGTTTCGAGCATCAGAACTGCGAAAATTTGGAGTTTCTCAAGCTTTTCTTACCTCAAAACTGCCATATCTCGCGAACGGATAGACCAATACGCAAAATTTCTGTTGCATCTGAAAGTAGAAGCTCTCCCGATTAGAACGGTATGAGTAGTTTTCCCCTAGGCCGTTCTAGTTATTCGTTTCGAGCATCAGAACTGCGAAAATTTGGAGTTTCTCAAGCGTTTCTTACGTCAAAACAGCCATATCTCGCGCACGGATTGACCAATACGCAAAATTTCTGTTGCATCTGAAAGTAGAAGCTCTCCCGATTACAACGGTATGAGTAGTTTTCCCCCAGGCCGTTCTAGTTATTCGTTTCGAGCATCAGAACTAAGAAAATTTTGAGTTTCTCAAGCGTTTCTTACTTCAAAACTGCCATATCTCGCGAACGGATTGACCAATCCGCAAAGTTTCTGTTGCATCTAAAAGTAGAAACTCGCCCCATTACAACGCTACGAGTAGTTTTCCCCTAGGCCGTTCTAGTTATTCGTTTCGAGCATCAGAACTGCGAAAATTTGGAGTTTCTCAAGCTTTTCTTACCTCAAAACTGCCATATCTCGCGAACGGATAGACCAATACGCAAAATTTCTGTTGCATCTGAAAGTAGAAGCTCTCCCGATTATAACGGTATGAGTAGTTTTCCCCTAGGCCGTTCTAGTTATTCGTTTCGAGCATCAGAACTGCGAAAATTTGGAGTTTCTCAAGCGTTTCTTACGTCAAAACAGCCATATCTCGCGCACGGATTGACCAATACGCAAAATTTCTGTTGCATCTGAAAGTAGAAGCTCTCCCGATTACAACGGTATGAGTAGTTTTCCCCCAGGCCGTTCTAGTTATTCGTTTCGAGCATCAGAACTAAGAAAATTTTGAGTTTCTCAAGCGTTTCTTACTTCAAAACTGCCATATCTCGCGAACGGATTGACCAATCCGCAAAGTTTCTGTTGCATCTAAAAGTAGAAACTCGCCCCATTACAACGGTATGAGTAGTTTTCCCCTAGGCCGTTCTAGTTATTCGTTTCGAGCATCAGAACTGCGAAAATTTTGAGTTTCTCAAGCGTTTATTACCTCAAAACTGCCATATCTCGCGAACGGATTGTCCAATACGCAAAATTTCAGTTGCATCTGAAAGTAGAAGCTCTCCCGATTAGAACGGTATGAGTAGTTTTCCCCTAGGCCGTTCTAGTTATTCGTTTCGAGCATCAGAACTGCGTATATTTTGAGTTTCTCAAGCGATTCTTACCTCAAAACTGCCATATCTCGCGAACGGATTGACCAATCCGCAAAGTTTCTGTTGCATCTGAAAGTAGAAACTCGCCCCATTACAACGGTATGAGTAGTTTTCCCCTAGGCCGTTTTAATTATTCGTTTCGAGCATCAGAACTGCGAAAATTTGGAGTTTCTCAAGCGTTTCTTACCTCAAAACTGCCATATCTCGCGAACGGATTGACCAATACGCAAAATTTCTGTTGCATCTGAAAGTAGAAGCTCTCCCGATTAGAACGGTATGAGTAGTTTTCCCCTAGGCCGTTCTAGTTATTCGTTTCGAGCATCAGAACTGCGAAAATTCTGAGTTTCTCAAACGTTTCTTACCTCAAAACTGCCATATCTCGCGAACGGATTGACCAATCCGCAAAGTTTCTGTTGCATCTGAAAAAAGAAACTCGCCCCATTACAACGGTATGAGTAGTTTTCCCCTAGGCCGTTCTAGTTATTCGTTTCGAGCATCAGAACTGCGAAAATTTGGAGTTTCTCAAGCGTTTCTTACCTCAAAACTGCCATATCTCGCGAACGGATTGACCAATACGCAAAATTTCTGTTGCATCTGAAATTAGAAGCTCTCCCGATTAGAACGGTATGAGTAGTTTTCCCCTAGGCCGTTCTAGTTATTCGTTTCGAGCATCAGAACTGCGAAAATTTGGAGTTTCTCAAGCGTTTCTTACCTCAAAACTGCCATATCTCGCGAACGGATTGACCAATCCGCCAAGTTTCTGTTGCATCTGAAAGTAGAAACTCGCCCCATTACAACGGTATGAGTAGTTTTCCCCTAGGCCGTTCTAGTTATTCGTTTCGAGCATCAGAACTTCGAAAATTTGGAGTTTCTCAAGCGTTTCTTACCTCAAAACTGCCATATCTCGCGAACGGATTGACCAATCTGCAAAGTTTCTGTTGCATCTGAAAGTAGAAACTCGCCCCATTACAACGGTATGAGTAGTTTTCCCCTAGGCCGTTCTAGTTATTCGTTTCGAGCATCAGAACTGCGTATATTTTGAGTTTCTCAAGCGATTCTTACCTCAAAACTGCCATATCTCGCGAACGGATTGACCAATCCGCAAAGCTTCTGTTGCATCTGAAAGTAGAAACTCGCCCCATTACAACGGTATGAGTAGTTTTCCCCTAGGCCGTTCTAATTATTCGTTTCGAGCATCAGAACTGCGAAAATTTGGAGTTTCTCAAGCGTTTCTTACCTCAAAACTGCCATATCTCGCGAACGGATTGACCAATACGCAAAATTTCTGTTGCATCTGAAAGTAGAAGCTCTCCCGATTACAACGGTATGAGTAGTTTTTCCCTAGGCCGTTCTAATTATTCGTTTCGAGCATCAGAACTGCAAAAATTTGGAGTTTCTCAAGCGTTTCTTACCTCAAAACTGCCATATCTCGCGAACGGATTGACCAATACGCAAAATTTCTGTTGCATCTGAAAGTAGAAGCTCTCCCGATTACAACGGTATGAGCAGTTTTCCCCTAGGCCGTTCTAGTTATTCGTTTCGAGCATCAGAACTGCGAAAATTTTAGGTTTCTCAAGCGTTTCTTACCTCAAAACTGCCATATCTCGCGAACGGATTGACCAATCCGCAAAGTTTCTGTTGCATCTGAAAGTAGAAGCTCTCCCGATTAGAACGGTATGAGTAGTTTTCCCCTAGGCCGTTCTAGTTATTCGTTTCGAGCATCAGAACTGCGAAAATTTGGAGTTTCTCAAGCGTTTCTTACCTCAAAACTGCCATATCTCGCGAACGGATTGACCAATCCGCAAAGTTTCTGTTGCATCTGAAAGTAGAAACTCGCCCCATTACAACGGTATGAGTAGTTTTCCCCTAGGCCGTTCTAGTTATTCGTTTCGAGCATCAGAACTGCGTATATTTTGAGTTTCTCAAGCGTTTCTTACCTCAAAACTGCCATATCTCGCGAACGGATTGACCAATCCGCAAAGTTTCTGTTGCATCTGAAAGTAGAAACTCGCCCCATTACAACGGTATGAGTAGTTTTCCCCTAGGCCGTTCTAGTTATTCGTTTCGAGCATCAGAACTGCGTATATTTTGAGTTTCTCAAGCGTTTCTTACCTCAAAACTGCCATATCTCGCGAACGGATTGACCAATACGCAAAATTTCTGTTGCATCTGAAATTAGAAGCTCTCCCGATTTGAACGGTATGAGTAGTTTTCCCCTAGGCCGTTCTAGTTATTCGTTTCGAGCATCAGAACTGCGAAAATTTGGAGTTTCTCAAGCGTTTCTTACCTCAAAACTGCCATATCTCGCGAACGGATTGACCAATCCGCAAAGTTTCTGTTGCATCTGAAAGTAGAAACTCGCCCCATTACAACGGTATGAGTAGTTTTCCCCTAGGCCGTTGTAGTTATTCGTTTCGAGCATCAGAACTGCGAAAATTTGGAGTTTCTCAAGCGTTTCTTACCTCAAAACTGCCATATCTCGCGAACGGATTGACCAATCCGCAAAGTTTCTGTTGCATCTGAAAGTAGAAACTCGCCCCATTACAACGGTATGAGTAGTTTTCCCCTAGGCCGTTCTAGTTATTCGTTTCCAGCATCAGAACTGCGTATATTTTGAGTTTCTCAAGCGATTCTTACCTCAAAACTGCCATATCTCGCGAACGGATTGACCAATCCGCAAAGTTTCTGTTGCATCTGAAAGTAGAAACTCGCCCCATTACAACGGTATGAGTAGTTTTCCCCTAGGCCGTTCTAATTATTCGTTTCGAGCATCAGAACTGCGAAAATTTGGAGTTTCTCAAGCGTTTCTTACCTCAAAACTGCCATATCTCGCGAACGGATTGACCAATACGCAAAATTTCTGTTGCATCTGAAAGTAGAAGCTCTCCCGATTACAACGGTATGAGTAGTTTTCCCCTAGGCCGTTCTAGTTATTCGTTTCGAGCATCAGAACTGCGAAAATTTTGAGTTTCTCAAGCGTTTCTTACCTCAAAACTGCCATATCTCGCGAACGGATTGACCAATCCGCAAAGTTTCTGTTGCATCTGAAAGTAGAAACTCGCCCCATTACAACGGTATGAGTAGTTTTTCCCTAGGCCGTTCTAATTATTCGTTTCGAGCATCAGAACTGCGAAAATTTGGAGTTTCTCAAGCGTTTCTTACCTCAAAACTGCCATATCTCGCGAACGGATTGACCAATACGCAAAATTTCTGTTGCATCTGAAAGTAGAAGCTCTCCCGATTACAACGGTATGAGCAGTTTTCCCCTAGGCCGTTCTAGTTATTCGTTTCGAGCATCAGAACTGCGAAAATTTTAGGTTTCTCAAGCGTTTCTTACCTCAAAACTGCCATATCTCGCGAACGGATTGACCAATCCGCAAAGTTTCTGTTGCATCTGAAAGTAGAAACTCGCCCCATTACAACGGTATGAGTAGTTTTCCGCTAGGCCGTTCTAGTTATTCGTTTCGAGCATCAGAACTGCGAAAATTTTGAGTTTCTCAAGCGTTTCTTACCTCAAAACTGCCATATCTCGCGAACGGATTGACCAATCCGCAAAGTTTCTGTTGCATCTGAAAGTAGAAGCTCTCCCGATTAGAACGGTATGAGTAGTTTTCCCCTAGGCCGTTCTAGTTATTCGTTTCGAGCATCAGAAGTGCGAAAATTTGGAGTTTCTCAAGCGTTTCTTACCTCAAAACTGCCATATCTCGCGAACGGATTGACCAATCCGCAATGTTTCTGTTGCATCTGAAAGTAGAAACTCGCCCCATTACAACGGTATGAGTAGTTTTCCCCTAGGCCGTTCTAGTTATTCGTTTCGAGCATCAGAACTGCGAAAATTTGGAGTTTCTCAAGCGTTTCTTACCTCAAAACTGCCATATCTCGCGAACGGATTGACCAATCCGCAATGTTTCTGTTGCATGTGAAAGTAGAAACTCGCCCCATTACAACGGTATGAGTAGTTTTCCCCTAGGCCGTTCTAGTTATTCGTTTCGAGCATCAGAACTGCGTATATTTTGAGTTTCTCAAGCGTTTCTTACCTCAAAACTGCCATATCTCGCGAACGGATTGACCAATCCGCAAAGTTTCTGTTGCATCTGAAAGTAGAAACTCGCCCCATTACAACGGTATGAGTAGTTTTCCCCTAGGCCGTTCTAATTATTCGTTTCGAGCATCAGAACTGCGAAAATTTGGAGTTTCTCAAGCGTTTCTTACCTCAAAACTGCCATATCTCGCGAACAGATTGACCAATCCGCAAAGTTTCTGTTGCATCTGAAAGTAGAAGCTCTCCCGATTACAACGGTATGAGTAGTTTTTCCCTAGGCCGTTCTAATTATTCGTTTCGAGCATCAGAACTGCGAAAATTTGGAGTTTCTCAAGCGTTTCTTACCTCAAAACTGCCATATCTCGCGAACGGATTGACCAATACGCAAAATTTCTGTTGCATCTGAAAGTAGAAACTCGCCCCATTACAACGGTATGAGTAGTTTTCCCCTAGGCCGTTCTAGTTATTCGTTTCGAGCATCAGAACTGCGTATATTTTGAGTTTCTCAAGCGTTTCTTACCTCAAAACTGCCATATCTCGCGAACGGATTGACCAATCCGCAAAGTTTCTGTTGCATCTGAAAGTAGAAAATCGCCCCATTACAACGGTATGAGTAGTTTTCCCCTAGGCCGTTCTAGTTATTCGTTTCGAGCATCAGAACTGCGAAAATTTTAGGTTTCTCAAGCGTTTCTTACCTCAAAACTGCCATATCTCGCGAACGGATTGACCAATCCGCAAAGTTTCTGTTGCATCTGAAAGTAGAAACTCGCCCCATTACAACGGTATGAGTAGTTTTCCCCTAGGCCGTTCTAGTTATTCGTTTCGAGCATCAGAACTGCGAAAATTTTGAGTTTCTCAAGCGTTTCTTACCTCAAAACTGCCATATCTCGCGAACGGATTGACCAATCCGCAAAGTTTCTGTTGCATCTGAAAGTAGAAGCTCTCCCGATTAGAACGGTATGAGTAGTTTTCCCCTAGGCCGTTCTAGTTATTCGTTTCGAGAATCAGAAGTGCGAAAAATTGGAGTTTCTCAAGCGTTTCTTACCTCAAAACTGCCATATCTCGCGAACGGATTGACCAATCCGCAAAGTTTCTGTTGCATCTGAAAGTAGAAACTCGCCCCATTACAACGGTATGAGTAGCTTTCCCCTAGGCCGTTCTAGTTATTTGTTTCGAGCATCAGAACTGCGAAAATTTGGAGTTTCTCAAGCGTTTCTTACCTCAAAACTGCCATATCTCGCGAACGGATTGACCAATCCGCAAAGTTTCTGTTGCATCTGAAAGTAGAAACTCGCCCCATTACAACGGTATGAGTAGTTTTCCCCTAGGCCGTTCTAGTTATTCGTTTCGAGCATCAGAACTGCGTATATTTTGAGTTTCTCAAGCGTTTCTTACCTCAAAACTGCCATATCTCGCGAACGGATTGACCAATACGCAAAATTTCTGTTGCATCTGAAAGTAGAAGCTCTCCCGATTACAACGGTATGAGTAGTTTTCCCCTAGGCCGTTCTAGTTATTCGTTTCGAGCATCAGAACTGCGAAAATTTTGAGTTTCTCAAGCGTTTCTTACATCAAAACTGCCATATCTCGCGAACGGATTGACCAATCCGCAAAGTTTCTGTTGCATCTGAAAGTAGAAACTCGCCCCATTACAACGGTATGAGTAGTTTTTCCCTAGGCCGTTCTAATTATTCGTTTCGAGCATCAGAACTGCGAAAATTTGGAGTTTCTCAAGCGTTTCTTACCTCAAAACTGCCATATCTCGCGAACGGATTGACCAATCCGCAAAGTTTCTGTTGCATCTGAAAGTAGAATCACGCCCCATTACAACGGTATGAGTAGTTTTCCCCTAGGCCGTTCTAGTTATTCGTTTCGAGCATCAGAACTGCGAAAATTTGGAGTTTCTCAAGCGTTTCTTACCTCAAAACTGCCATATCTCGCGAACGGATTGACCAATCCGCAAAGTTTCTGTTGCATCTGAAAGTAGAAACTCGCCCCATTACAACGGTATGAGTAGTTTTCCCCTAGGCCGTTCTGGTTATTCGTTTCGAGCATCAGAACTGCGAAAATTTGGAGTTTCTCAAGCGTTTCTTACCTCAAAACTGCCATATCTCGCGAACGGATTGCCCAATCCGCAAAGTTTCTGTTGCATCTGAAAGTAGAAACTCGCCCCATTACAACGGTATGAGTAGTTTTCCCCTAGGCCGTTCTAGTTATTCGTTTCGAGCATCAGAACTTCGAAAATTTGGAGTTTCTCAAGCGTTTCTTACCTCAAAACTGCCATATCTCGCGAACGGATTGACCAATCTGCAAAGTTTCTGTTGCATCTGAAAGTAGAAACTCGCCCCATTACAACGGTATGAGTAGTTTTCCCCTAGGCCGTTCTAGTTATTCGTTTCGAGCATCAGAACTGCGTATATTTTGAGTTTCTCAAGCGATTCTTACCTCAAAACTGCCATATCTCGCGAACGGATTGACCAATCCGCAAAGCTTCTGTTGCATCTGAAAGTAGAAACTCGCCCCATTACAACGGTATGAGTAGTTTTCCCCTAGGCCGTTCTAATTATTCGTTTCGAGCATCAGAACTGCGAAAATTTGGAGTTTCTCAAGCGTTTCTTACCTCAAAACTGCCATATCTCGCGAACGGATTGACCAATACGCAAAATTTCTGTTGCATCTGAAAGTAGAAGCTCTCCCGATTACAACGGTATGAGTAGTTTTTCCCTAGGCCGTTCTAATTATTCGTTTCGAGCATCAGAACTGCAAAAATTTGGAGTTTCTCAAGCGTTTCTTACCTCAAAACTGCCATATCTCGCGAACGGATTGACCAATACGCAAAATTTCTGTTGCATCTGAAAGTAGAAGCTCTCCCGATTACAACGGTATGAGCAGTTTCCCCCTAGGCCGTTCTAGTTATTCGTTTCGAGCATCAGAACTGCGAAAATTTTAGGTTTCTCAAGCGTTTCTTACCTCAAAACTGCCATATCTCGCGAACGGATTGACCAATCCGCAAAGTTTCTGTTGCATCTGAAAGTAGAAACTCGCCCCATTACAACGGTATGAGTAGTTTTCCCCTAGGCCGTTCTAGTTATTCGTTTCGAGCATCAGAACTGCGAAAATTTTGAGTTTCTCAAGCGTTTCTTACCTCAAAACTGCCATATCTCGCGAACGGATTGACCAATCCGCAAAGTTTCTGTTGCATCTGAAAGTAGAAGCTCTCCCGATTAGAACGGTATGAGTAGTTTTCCCCTAGGCCGTTCTAGTTATTCGTTTCGAGCATCAGAACTGCGAAAATTTGGAGTTTCTCAAGCGTTTCTTACCTCAAAACTGCCATATCTCGCGAACGGATTGACCAATCCGCAAAGTTTCTGTTGCATCTGAAAGTAGAAACTCGCCCCATTACAACGGTATGAGTAGTTTTCCCCTAGGCCGTTCTAGTTATTCGTTTCGAGCATCAGAACTGCGTATATTTTGAGTTTCTCAAGCGTTTCTTACCTCAAAACTGCCATATCTCGCGAACGGATTGACAAATCCGCAAAGTTTCTGTTGCATCTGAAAGTAGAAACTCGCCCCATTACAACGGTATGAGTAGTTTTCCCCTAGGCCGTTCTAGTTATTCGTTTCGAGCATCAGAACTGCGAAAATTTGGAGTTTCTCAAGCGTTTCTTACCTCAAAACTGCCATATCTCGCGAACGGATTGACCAATACGCAAAATTTCTGTTGCATCTGAAATTAGAAGCTCTCCCGATTTGAACGGTATGAGTAGTTTTCCCCTAGGCCGTTCTAGTTATTCGTTTCGAGCATCAGAACTGCGAAAATTTGGAGTTTCTCAAGCGTTTCTTACCTCAAAACTGCCATATCTCGCGAACGGATTGACCAATCCGCAAAGTTTCTGTTGCATCTGAAAGTAGAAACTCGCCCCATTACAACGGTATGAGTAGTTTTCCCCTAGGCCGTTGTAGTTATTCGTTTCGAGCATCAGAACTGCGAAAATTTGGAGTTTCTCAAGCGTTTCTTACCTCAAAACTGCCATATCTCGCGAACGGATTGACCAATCCGCAAAGTTTCTGTTGCATCTGAAAGTAGAAACTCGCCCCATTACAACGGTATGAGTAGTTTTCCCCTAGGCCGTTCTAGTTATTCGTTTCCAGCATCAGAACTGCGTATATTTTGAGTTTCTCAAGCGATTCTTACCTCAAAACTGCCATATCTCGCGAACGGATTGACCAATCCGCAAAGTTTCTGTTGCATCTGAAAGTAGAAACTCGCCCCATTACAACGGTATGAGTAGTTTTCCCCTAGGCCGTTCTAATTATTCGTTTCGAGCATCAGAACTGCGAAAATTTGGAGTTTCTCAAGCGTTTCTTACCTCAAAACTGCCATATCTCGCGAACGGATTGACCAATACGCAAAATTTCTGTTGCATCTGAAAGTAGAAGCTCTCCCGATTACAACGGTATGAGTAGTTTTCCCCTAGGCCGTTCTAGTTATTCGTTTCGAGCATCAGAACTGCGAAAATTTTGAGTTTCTCAAGCGTTTCTTACCTCAAAACTGCCATATCTCGCGAACGGATTGACCAATCCGCAAAGTTTCTGTTGCATCTGAAAGTAGAAACTCGCCCCATTACAACGGTATGAGTAGTTTTTCCCTAGGCCGTTCTAATTATTCGTTTCGAGCATCAGAACTGCGAAAATTTGGAGTTTCTCAAGCGTTTCTTACCTCAAAACTGCCATATCTCGCGAACGGATTGACCAATACGCAAAATTTCTGTTGCATCTGAAAGTAGAAGCTCTCCCGATTACAACGGTATGAGCAGTTTTCCCCTAGGCCGTTCTAGTTATTCGTTTCGAGCATCAGAACTGCGAAAATTTTAGGTTTCTCAAGCGTTTCTTACCTCAAAACTGCCATATCTCGCGAACGGATTGACCAATCCGCAAAGTTTCTGTTGCATCTGAAAGTAGAAACTCGCCCCATTACAACGGTATGAGTAGTTTTCCGCTAGGCCGTTCTAGTTATTCGTTTCGAGCATCAGAACTGCGAAAATTTTGAGTTTCTCAAGCGTTTCTTACCTCAAAACTGCCATATCTCGCGAACGGATTGACCAATCCGCAAAGTTTCTGTTGCATCTGAAAGTAGAAGCTCTCCCGATTAGAACGGTATGAGTAGTTTTCCCCTAGGCAGTTCTAGTTATTCGTTTCGAGCATCAGAAGTGCGAAAATTTGGAGTTTCTCAAGCGTTTCTTACCTCAAAACTGCCATATCTCGCGAACGGATTGACCAATCCGCAATGTTTCTGTTGCATCTGAAAGTAGAAACTCGCCCCATTACAACGGTATGAGTAGTTTTCCCCTAGGCCGTTCTAGTTATTCGTTTCGAGCATCAGAACTGCGAAAATTTGGAGTTTCTCAAGCGTTTCTTACCTCAAAACTGCCATATCTCGCGAACGGATTGACCAATCCGCAATGTTTCTGTTGCATGTGAAAGTAGAAACTCGCCCCATTACAACGGTATGAGTAGTTTTCCCCTAGGCCGTTCTAGTTATTCGTTTCGAGCATCAGAACTGCGTATATTTTGAGTTTCTCAAGCGTTTCTTACCTCAAAACTGCCATATCTCGCGAACGGATTGACCAATCCGCAAAGTTTCTGTTGCATCTGAAAGTAGAAACTCGCCCCATTACAACGGTATGAGTAGTTTTCCCCTAGGCCGTTCTAATTATTCGTTTCGAGCATCAGAACTGCGAAAATTTGGAGTTTCTCAAGCGTTTCTTACCTCAAAACTGCCATATCTCGCGAACAGATTGACCAATCCGCAAAGTTTCTGTTGCATCTGAAAGTAGAAGCTCTCCCGATTACAACGGTATGAGTAGTTTTTCCCTAGGCCGTTCTAATTATTCGTTTCGAGCATCAGAACTGCGAAAATTTGGAGTTTCTCAAGCGTTTCTTACCTCAAAACTGCCATATCTCGCGAACGGATTGACCAATACGCAAAATTTCTGTTGCATCTGAAAGTAGAAACTCGCCCCATTACAACGGTATGAGTAGTTTTCCCCTAGGCCGTTCTAGTTATTCGTTTCGAGCATCAGAACTGCGTATATTTTGAGTTTCTCAAGCGTTTCTTACCTCAAAACTGCCATATCTCGCGAACGGATTGACCAATCCGCAAAGTTTCTGTTGCATCTGAAAGTAGAAAATCGCCCCATTACAACGGTATGAGTAGTTTTCCCCTAGGCCGTTCTGGTTATTCGTTTCGAGCATCAGAACTGCGAAAATTTGGAGTTTCTCAAGCGTTTCTTACCTCAAAACTGCCATATCTCGCGAACGGATTGACCAATCCGCAAAGTTTCTGTTGCATCTGAAAGTAGAAACTCGCCCCATTACAACGGTATGAGTAGTTTTCCCCTAGGCCGTTCTAATTATTCGTTTCGAGCATCAGAACTGCGAAAATTTGGAGTTTCTCAAGCGTTTCTTACCTCAAAACTGCCAGATCTCGCGAACGGATTGACCAATACGCAAAATTTCTGTTGCATCTGAAAGTAGAAGCTCTCCCTATTACAACGGTATGAGTAGTTTTCCCCTAGGCCGTTCTAGTTATTCGTTTCGAGCATCAGAACTGCGAAAATTTTAGGTTTCTCAAGCGTTTCTTACCTCAAAACTGCCATATCTCGCGAACGGATTGACCAATCCGCAAAGTTTCTGTTGCATCTGAAAGTAGAAACTCGCCCCATTACAACGGTATGAGTAGTTTTCCCCTAGGCCGTTCTAGTTAATCGTTTCGAGCATCAGAACTGCGAAAATTTTGAGTTTCTCAAGCGTTTCTTACCTCAAAACTGCCATATCTCGCGAACGGATTGACCAATCCGCAAAGTTTCTGTTGCATCTGAAAGTAGAAACTCGCCCCATTACAACGGTATGAGTAGTTTTCCACTAGGCCGTTCTAGTTATTCGTTTCGAGCATCAGAACTGCGAAAATTTTGAGTTTCTCAAGCGTTTCTTACCTCAAAACTGCCATATCTCGCGAACGGATTGACCAATCCGCAAAGTTTCTGTTGCATCTGAAAGTAGAAACTCGCCCCATTACAACGGTATGAGTAGTTTTCCCCTAGGCCGTTCTAGTTATTCGTTTCGAGCATCAGAACTGCGAAAATTTTGAGTTTCTCAAGGGTTTCTTACCTCAAAACTGCCATATCTCGCGAACGGATTGACCAATCCGCAAAGTTTCTGTTGCATCTGAAAGTAGAAACTCGCCCCATTACAACGGTATGAGTAGTTCTCCCCTAGGCCGTTCTAGTTATTCGTTTCGAGCATCAGAGCTGCGAAAATTTTGAGTTTCTCAAGCGTTTCTTACCTCAAAACTGCCATATCTCGCGAACGGATTGACCAATCCGCAAAGTTTCTGTTGCATCTGAAAGTAAAAACTCGCCCCATTACAACGATATGAGTAGTTTTCCCCTAGGCCGTTCTAGTTATTCGTTTCGAGCATCAGAACTGCGAAAATTTGGAGTTTCTCAAGCGTTTCTTACCTCAAAACTGCCATATCTCGCGAACGGATTGACCAATCCGCAAAGTTTCTGTTGCATCTGAAAGTAGAAACTCGCCCCATTACAACGGTATGAGTAGTTTTCCCCTAGGCCGTTCTAGTTATTCGTTTCGAGCATCAGAACTGCGAAAATTTTAGGTTTCTCAAGCGTTTCTTACCTCAAAACTGCCATATCTCGCGAACGGATTGACCAATCCGCAAAGTTTCTGTTGCATCTGAAAGTAGAAACTCGCCCCATTACAACGGTATGAGTAGCTTTCCCCTAGGCCGTTCTAGTTATTCGTTTCGAGCATCAGAACTGCGAAAATTTGGAGTTTCTCAAGCGTTTCTTACCTCAAAACTGCCATATCTCGCGAACGGATTGACCAATCCGCAAAGTTTCTGTTGCATCTGAAAGTAGAAACTCGCCCCATTACAACGGTATGAGTAGTTTTCCCCTAGGCCGTTCTAGTTATTCGTTTCGAGCATCAGAACTGCGTATATTTTGAGTTTCTCAAGCGTTTCTTACCTCAAAACTGCCATATCTCGCGAACGGATTGACCAATCCGCAAAGTTTCTGTTGCATCTGAAAGTAGAAAATCGCCCCATTACAACGGTATGAGTAGTTTTCCCCTAGGCCGTTCTAGTTATTCGTTTCGAGCATCAGAACTGCGAAAATTTGGAGTTTCTCAAGCGTTTCTTACCTCAAAACTGCCATATCTCGCGAACGGATTGACCAATCCGCAAAGTTTCTGTTGCATCTGAAAGTAGAAACTCGCCCCATTACAACGGTATGAGTAGTTTTCCCCTAGGCCATTCTAGTTATTCGTTTCGAGCATCAGAACTGCGAAAATTTTGAGTTTCTCAAGCGTTTCTTACCTCAAAACTGCCATATCTCGCGAACGGATTGACCAATCCGCAAAGTTTCTGTTGCATCTGAAAGTAAAAACTCGCCCCATTACAACGGTATGAGTAGTTTTCCCCTAGGCCGTTCTAGTTATTCGTTTCGAGCATCAGAACTGCGAAAATTTGGAGTTTCTCAAGCGTTTCTTACCTCAAAACTGCCATATCTCGCGAACGGATTGACCAATCCGCAAAGTTTCTGTTGCATCTGAAAGTAGAAACTCGCCCCATTACAACGGTATGAGTAGTTTTCCCCTAGGCCGTTCTAGTTATTCGTTTCGAGCATCAGAACTGCGAAAATTTGGAGTTTCTCAAGCGTTTCTTACCTCAAAACTGCCATATCTCGCGAACGGATTGACCAATCCGCAAAGTTTCTGTTGCATCTGAAAGTAGAAACTCGCCCCATTACAACGGTATGAGTAGTTTTCCCCTAGGCCGTTCTAATTATTCGTTTCGAGCATCAGAACTGCGAAAATTTGGAGTTTCTCAAGCGTTTCTTACCTCAAAACTGCCAGATCTCGCGAACGGATTGACCAATACGCAAAATTTCTGTTGCATCTGAGAGTAGAAGCTCTCCCGATTACAACGGTATGAGTAGTTTTCCCCTAGGCCGTTCTAATTATTCGTTTCGAGCATCACAACTGCGAAAATTTGGAGTTTCTCAAGCGTCTCTTACCTCAAAACTGCCATATCTCGCGAACGGATTGACCAATACGCAAAATTTCTGTTGCATCTGAAAGTAGAAGCTCTCCCGATTACAACGGTATGAGCAGTTTTCCCCTAGGCCGTTCTAGTTATTCGTTTCGAGCATCAGAACTGCGAAAATTTTAGGTTTCTCAAGCGTTTCTTACCTCAAAACTGCCATATCTCGCGAACGGATTGACCAATCCGCAAAGTTTCTGTTGCATCTGAAAGTAGAAACTCGCCCCATTACAACGGTATGAGTAGTTTTCCACTAGGCCGTTCTAGTTATTCGTTTCGAGCATCAGAACTGCGAAAATTTTGAGTTTCTCAAGCGTTTCTTACCTCAAAACTGCCATATCTCGCGAACGGATTGACCAATCCGCAAAGTTTCTGTTGCATCTGAAAGTAGAAACTCGCCCCATTACAACGGTATGAGTAGTTTTCCCCTAGGCCGTTCTAGTTATTCGTTTCGAGCATCAGAACTGCGAAAATTTTGAGTTTCTCAAGGGTTTCTTACCTCAAAACTGCCATATCTCGCGAACGGATTGACCAATCCGCAAAGTTTCTGTTGCATCTGAAAGTAGAAACTCGCCCCATTACAACGGTATGAGTAGTTCTCCCCTAGGCCGTTCTAGTTATTCGTTTCGAGCATCAGAGCTGCGAAAATTTTGAGTTTCTCAAGCGTTTCTTACCTCAAAACTGCCATATCTCGCGAACGGATTGACCAATCCGCAAAGTTTCTGTTGCATCTGAAAGTAAAAACTCGCCCCATTACAACGATATGAGTAGTTTTCCCCTAGGCCGTTCTAGTTATTCGTTTCGAGCATCAGAACTGCGAAAATTTGGAGTTTCTCAAGCGTTTCTTACCTCAAAACTGCCATATCTCGCGAACGGATTGACCAATCCGCAAAGTTTCTGTTGCATCTGAAAGTAGAAACTCGCCCCATTACAACGGTATGAGTAGTTTTCCCCTAGGCCGTTCTAGTTATTCGTTTCGAGCATCAGAACTGCGAAAATTTTAGGTTTCTCAAGCGTTTCTTACCTCAAAACTGCCATATCTCGCGAACGGATTGACCAATCCGCAAAGTTTCTGTTGCATCTGAAAGTAGAAACTCGCCCCATTACAACGGTATGAGTAGCTTTCCCCTAGGCCGTTCTAGTTATTCGTTTCGAGCATCAGAACTGCGAAAATTTGGAGTTTCTCAAGCGTTTCTTACCTCAAAACTGCCATATCTCGCGAACGGATTGACCAATCCGCAAAGTTTCTGTTGCATCTGAAAGTAGAAACTCGCCCCATTACAACGGTATGAGTAGTTTTCCCCTAGGCCGTTCTAGTTATTCGTTTCGAGCATCAGAACTGCGTATATTTTGAGTTTCTCAAGCGTTTCTTACCTCAAAACTGCCATATCTCGCGAACGGATTGACCAATCCGCAAAGTTTCTGTTGCATCTGAAAGTAGAAAATCGCCCCATTACAACGGTATGAGTAGTTTTCCCCTAGGCCGTTCTAGTTATTCGTTTCGAGCATCAGAACTGCGAAAATTTGGAGTTTCTCAAGCGTTTCTTACCTCAAAACTGCCATATCTCGCGAACGGATTGACCAATCCGCAAAGTTTCTGTTGCATCTGAAAGTAGAAACTCGCCCCATTACAACGGTATGAGTAGTTTTCCCCTAGGCCATTCTAGTTATTCGTTTCGAGCATCAGAACTGCGAAAATTTTGAGTTTCTCAAGCGTTTCTTACCTCAAAACTGCCATATCTCGCGAACGGATTGACCAATCCGCAAAGTTTCTGTTGCATCTGAAAGTAAAAACTCGCCCCATTACAACGGTATGAGTAGTTTTCCCCTAGGCCGTTCTAGTTATTCGTTTCGAGCATCAGAACTGCGAAAATTTGGAGTTTCTCAAGCGTTTCTTACCTCAAAACTGCCATATCTCGCGAACGGATTGACCAATCCGCAAAGTTTCTGTTGCATCTGAAAGTAGAAACTCGCCCCATTACAACGGTATGAGTAGTTTTCCCCTAGGCCGTTCTAATTATTCGTTTCGAGCATCAGAACTGCGAAAATTTGGAGTTTCTCAAGCGTTTCTTACCTCAAAACTGCCAGATCTCGCGAACGGATTGACCAATACGCAAAATTTTTGTTGCATCTGAGAGTAGAAGCTCTCCCGATTACAACGGTATGAGTAGTTTTCCCCTAGGCCGTTCTAATTATTCGTTTCGAGCATCACAACTGCGAAAATTTGGAGTTTCTCAAGCGTTTCTTACCTCAAAACTGCCATATCTCGCGAACGGATTGACCAATACGCAAAATTTCTGTTGCATCTGAAAGTAGAAGCTCTCCCGATTACAACGGTATGAGCAGTTTTCCCCTAGGCCGTTCTAGTTATTCGTTTCGAGCATCAGAACTGCGAAAATTTTAGGTTTCTCAAGCGTTTCTTACCTCAAAACTGCCATATCTCGCGAACGGATTGACCAATCCGCAAAGTTTCTGTTGCATCTGAAAGTAGAAACTCGCCCCATTACAACGGTATGAGTAGTTTTCCGCTAGGCCGTTCTAGTTATTCGTTTCGAGCATCAGAACTTCGAAAATTTTGAGTTTCTCAAGCGTTTCTTACCTCAAAACTGCCATATCTCGCGAACGGATTGACCAATCCGCAAAGTTTCTGTTGCATCTGAAAGTAGAAGCTCTCCCGATTAGAACGGTATGAGTAGTTTTCCCCTAGGCCGTTCTAGTTATTCGTTTCGAGCATCAGAAGTGCGAAAATTTGGAGTTTCTCAAGCGTTTCTTACCTCAAAACTGCCATATCTCGCGAACGGATTGACCAATCCGCAATGTTTCTGTTGCATCTGAAAGTAGAAACTCGCCCCATTACAACGGTATGAGTAGTTTTCCCCTAGGCCGTTCTAGTTATTCGTTTCGAGCATCAGAACTGCGAAAATTTGGAGTTTCTCAAGCGTTTCTTACCTCAAAACTGCCATATCTCGCGAACGGATTGACCAATCCGCAATGTTTCTGTTGCATGTGAAAGTAGAAACTCGCCCCATTACAACGGTATGAGTAGTTTTCCCCTAGGCCGTTCTAGTTATTCGTTTCGAGCATCAGAACTGCGTATATTTTGAGTTTCTCAAGCGTTTCTTACACCAAAACTGCCATATCTCGCGAACGGATTGACCAATCCGCAAAGTTTCTGTTGCATCTGAAAGTAGAAACTCGCCCCATTACAACGGTATGAGTAGTTTTCCCCTAGGCCGTTCTAATTATTCGTTTCGAGCATCAGAACTGCGAAAATTTGGAGTTTCTCAAGCGTTTCTTACCTCAAAACTGCCATATCTCGCGAACAGATTGACCAATCCGCAAAGTTTCTGTTGCATCTGAAAGTAGAAGCTCTCCCGATTACAACGGTATGAGTAGTTTTTCCCTAGGCCGTTCTAATTATTCGTTTCGAGCATCAGAACTGCGAAAATTTGGAGTTTCTCAAGCGTTTCTTACCTCAAAACTGCCATATCTCGCGAACGGATTGACCAATACGCAAAATTTCTGTTGCATCTGAAAGTAGAAACTCGCCCCATTACAACGGTATGAGTAGTTTTCCCCTAGGCCGTTCTAGTTATTCGTTTCGAGCATCAGAACTGCGTATATTTTGAGTTTCTCAAGCGTTTCTTACCTCAAAACTGCCATATCTCGCGAACGGATTGACCAATCCGCAAAGTTTCTGTTGCATCTGAAAGTAGAAACTCGCCCCATTACAACGGTATGAGTAGTTTTCCCCTAGGCCGTTCTAGTTATTCGTTTCGAGCATCAGAACTGCGAAAATTTTGAGTTTCTCAAGCGTTTCTTACCTCAAAACTGCCATATCTCGCGAACGGATTGACCAATCCGCAAAGTTTCTGTTGCATCTGAAAGTAGAAGCTCTCCCGATTAGAACGGTATGAGTAGTTTTCCCCTAGGCCGTTCTAGTTATTCGTTTCGAGCATCAGAAGTGCGAAAAATTGGAGTTTCTCAAGCGTTTCTTACCTCAAAACTGCCATATCTCGCGAACGGATTGACCAATCCGCAAAGTTTCTGTTGCATCTGAAAGTAGAAACTCGCCCCATTACAACGGTATGAGTAGTTTTCCCCTAGGCCGTTCTAGTTATTCGTTTCGAGCATCAGAACTGCGTATATTTTGAGTTTCTCAAGCGTTTCTTACCTCAAAACTGCCATATCTCGCGAACGGATTGACCAATCCGCAAAGTTTCTGTTGCATCTGAAAGTAGAAACTCGCCCCATTACAACGGTATGAGTAGTTTTCCCCTAGGCCGTTCTAGTTATTCGTTTCGAGCATCAGAACTGCGAAAATTTGGAGTTTCTCAAGCGTTTCTTACCTCAAAACTGCCATATCTCGCGAACGGATTGACCAATCCGCAAAGTTTCTGTTGCATCTGAAAGTAGAAACTCGCCCCATTACAACGGTATGAGTAGTTTTCCCCTAGGCCATTCTAGTTATTCGTTTCGAGCATCAGAACTGCGAAAATTTTGAGTTTCTCAAGCGTTTCTTACCTCAAAACTGCCATATCTCGCGAACGGATTGACCAATCCGCAAAGTTTCTGTTGCATCTGAAAGTAAAAACTCGCCCCATTACAACGGTATGAGTAGTTTTCCCCTAGGCCGTTCTAGTTATTCGTTTCGAGCATCAGAACTGCGAAAATTTGGAGTTTCTCAAGCGTTTCTTACCTCAAAACTGCCATATCTCGCGAACGGATTGACCAATCCGCAAAGTTTCTGTTGCATCTGAAAGTAGAAACTCGCCCCATTACAACGGTATGAGTAGTTTTCCCCTAGGCCGTTCTAGTTATTCGTTTCGAGCATCAGAACTGCGAAAATTTGGAGTTTCTCAAGCGTTTCTTACCTCAAAACTGCCATATCTCGCGAACGGATTGACCAATCCGCAAAGTTTCTGTTGCATCTGAAAGTAGAAACTCGCCCCATTACAACGGTATGAGTAGTTTTCCCCTAGGCCGTTCTAATTATTCGTTTCGAGCATCAGAACTGCGAAAATTTGGAGTTTCTCAAGCGTTTCTTACCTCAAAACTGCCAGATCTCGCGAACGGATTGACCAATACGCAAAATTTCTGTTGCATCTGAAAGTAGAAGCTCTCCCGATTACAACGGTATGAGTAGTTTTCCCCTAGGCCGTTCTAGTTATTCGTTTCGAGCATCAGAACTGCGAAAATTTTAGGTTTCTCAAGCGTTTCTTACCTCAAAACTGCCATATCTCGCGAACGGATTGACCAATCCGCAAAGTTTCTGTTGCATCTGAAAGTAGAAACTCGCCCCATTACAACGGTATGAGTAGTTTTCCCCTGGGCCGTTCTAATTATTCGTTTCGAGCATCAGAACTGCGAAAATTTGGAGTTTCTCAAGCCTTTCTTACCTCAAAACTGCCAGATCTCGCGAACGGATTGACCAATCCGCAAAGTTTCTGTTGCATCTGAAAGTAGAAACTCGCCCCATTACAACGGTATGAGTAGTTTTCCCCTAGGCCGTTCTAATTATTCGTTTCGAGCATCACAACTGCGAAAATTTGGAGTTTCTCAAGCGTTTCTTACCTCAAAACTGCCATATCTCGCGAACGGATTAACCAATACGCAAAATTTCTGTTGCATCTGAAAGCAGAAGCTCTCCCGATTACAACGGTATGAGTAGTTTTCCCCTAGGCCGTTCTAGTTATTCGTTTCGAGCATCAGAACTGCGAAAATTTGGAGTTTCTCAAGCGTTTCTTACCTCAAAACTGCCATATCTCGCGAACGGATTGACCAATACGCAAAATTTCTGTTGCATCTGAAAGTAGAAGCTCTCCCGATTACAACGGTATGAGTAGTTTTCCCCTAGGCCGTTCTAGTTATTCGTTTCGAGCATCAGAACTGCGAAAATTTTAGGTTTCTCAAGCGTTTCTTACCTCAAAACTGCCATATCTCGCGAACGGATTGACCAATCCGCAAAGTTTCTGTTGCATCTGAAAGTAGAAACTCGCCCCATTACAACGGTATGTGTAGTTTTCCCCTAGGCCGTTCTAGTTATTCGTTTCGAGCAGCAGAACTGCGAAAATTTGGAGTTTCTCAAGCGTTTCTTACCTCAAAACTGCCATATCTCGCGAACGGATTGACCAATACGCAAAATTTCTGTTGCATCTGAAAGTAGAAGCTCTCCCGATTACAACGGTATGAGTAGTTTTCCCCTAGGCCGTTCTAGTTATTCGTTTCGAGCATCAGAACTGCGAAAATTTTAGGTTTCTCAAGCGTTTCTTACCTCAAAACTGCCATATCTCGCGAACGGATTGACCAATCCGCAAAGTTTCTGTTGCATCTGAAAGTAGAAACTCGCCCCATTACAACGGTATGAGTAGTTTTCCCCTGGGCCGTTCTAATTATTCGTTTCGAGCATCACAACTGCGAAAATTTGGAGTTTCTCAAGCGTTTCTTACCTCAAAACTGCCATATCTCGCGAACGGATTAACCAATACGCAAAATTTCTGTTGCATCTGAAAGCAGAAGCTCTCCCGATTAGAACGGTATGAGTAGTTTTCCCCTAGGCCGTTCTAGTTATTCGTTTCGAGCATCAGAACTGCGAAAATTTGGAGTTTCTCAAGCGTTTCTTACCTCAAAACTGCCATATCTCGCGAACGGATTGACCAATACGCAAAATTTCTGTTGCATCTGAAAGTAGAAGCTCTCCCGATTACAACGGTATGAGTAGTTTTCCCCTAGGCCGTTCTAGTTATTCGTTTCGAGCATCAGAACTGCGAAAATTTTAGGTTTCTCAAGCGTTTCTTACCTCAAAACTGCCATATCTCGCGAACGGATTGACCAATCCGCAAAGTTTCTGTTGCATCTGAAAGTAGAAACTCGCCCCATTACAACGGTATGTGTAGTTTTCCCCTAGGCCGTTCTAGTTATTCGTTTCGAGCAGCAGAACTGCTAAAATTTGGAGTTTCTCAAGCGTTTCTTACCTCAAAACTGCCATATCTCGCGAACGGATTGACCAATACGCAAAATTTCTGTTGCATCTGAAAGTAGAAGCTCTCCCGATTACAACGGTATGAGTAGTTTTCCCCTAGGCCGTTCTAGTTATTCGTTTCGAGCATCAGAACTGCGAAAATTTTAGGTTTCTCAAGCGTTTCTTACCTCAAAACTGCCATATCTCGCGAACGGATTGACCAATCCGCAAAGTTTCTGTTGCATCTGAAAGTAGAAACTCGCCCCATTACAACGGTATGAGTAGTTTTCCCCTGGGCCGTTCTAATTATTCGTTTCGAGCATCAGAACTGCGAAAATTTGGAGTTTCTCAAGCCTTTCTTACCTCAAAACTGCCAGATCTCGCGAACGGATTGACCAATCCGCAAAGTTTCTGTTGCATCTGAAAGTAGAAACTCGCCCCATTACAACGGTATGAGTAGTTTTCCCCTAGGCCGTTCTAATTATTCGTTTCGAGCATCACAACTGCGAAAATTTGGAGTTTCTCAAGCGTTTCTTACCTCAAAACTGCCATATCTCGCGAACGGATTAACCAATACGCAAAATTTCTGTTGCATCTGAAAGCAGAAGCTCTCCCGATTACAACGGTATGAGTAGTTTTCCCCTAGGCCGTTCTAGTTATTCGTTTCGAGCATCAGAACTGCGAAAATTTGGAGCTTCTCAAGCGTTTCTTACGTCAAAACAGCCATATCTCGCGCACGGATTGACCAATACGCAAAATTTCTGTTGCATCTGAAAGTAGAAGCTCTCCCGATTAGAACGGTATGAGTAGTTTTCCCCTAGGCCGTTCTAGTTATTCGTTTCGAGCATCAGAACTGCGAAAATTTGGAGTTTCTCAAGCGTTTCTTACCTCAAAACTGCCATATCTCGCGAACGGATTGACCAATACGCAAAATTTCTGTTGCATCTGAAAGTAGAAGCTCTCCCGATTACAACGGTATGAGTAGTTTTCCCCTAGGCCGTTCTAGTTATTCGTTTCGAGCATCAGAACTGCGAAAATTTTAGGTTTCTCAAGCGTTTCTTACCTCAAAACTGCCATATCTCGCGAACGGATTGACCAATCCGCAAAGTTTCTGTTGCATCTGAAAGTACAAACTCGCCCCATTACAACGGTATGTGTAGTTTTCCCCTAGGCCGTTCTAGTTATTCGTTTCGAGCATCAGAACTGCGAAAATTTGGAGTTTCTCAAGCGTTTCTTACCTCAAAACTGCCATATCTCGCGAACGGATTGACCAATACGCAAAATTTCTGTTGCATCTGAAAGTAGAAGCTCTCCCGATTACAACGGTATGAGTAGTTTTCCCCTAGGCCGTTCTAGTTATTCGTTTCGAGCATCAGAACTGCGAAAATTTGGAGTTTCTCAAGCGTTTCTTACCTCAAAACTGCCATATCTCGCGAACGGATTGACCAATCCGCAAAGTTTCTGTTGCATCTGAAAGTAGAAACTCGCCCCATTACAACGGTATGAGTAGTTTTCCCCTAGGCCGTTCTAGTTATTCGTTTCGAGCATCAGAACTGCGAAAATTTGGAGTTTCTCAAGCGTTTCTTACCTCAAAACTGCCATATCTCGCGAACGGATTGACCAATCCGCAAAGTTTCTGTTGCATCTGAAAGTAGAAACTCGCCCCATTACAACGGTATGAGTAGTTTTCCCCTAGGCCGTTCTAATTATTCGTTTCGAGCATCAGAACTGCGAAAATTTGGAGTTTCTCAAGCGTTTCTTACCTCAAAACTGCCAGATCTCGCGAACGGATTGACCAATACGCAAAATTTCTGTTGCATCTGAAAGTAGAAGCTCTCCCGATTACAACGGTATGAGTAGTTTTCCCCTAGGCCGTTCTAGTTATTCGTTTCGAGCATCAGAACTGCGAAAATTTTAGGTTTCTCAAGCGTTTCTTACCTCAAAACTGCCATATCTCGCGAACGGATTGACCAATCCGCAAAGTTTCTGTTGCATCTGAAAGTAGAAACTCGCCCCATTACAACGGTATGAGTAGTTTTCCCCTGGGCCGTTCTAATTATTCGTTTCGAGCATCAGAACTGCGAAAATTTGGAGTTTCTCAAGCGTTTCTTACCTCAAAACTGCCATATCTCGCGAACGGATTGACCAATACGCAAAATTTCTGTTGCATCTGAAAGTAGAAGCTCTCCCGATTACAACGGTATGAGTAGTTTTCCCCTAGGCCGTTCTAGTTATTCGTTTCGAGCATCAGAACTGCGAAAATTTTAGGTTTCTCAAGCGTTTCTTACCTCAAAACTGCCATATCTCGCGAACGGATTGACCAATCCGCAAAGTTTCTGTTGCATCTGAAAGTAGAAACTCGCCCCATTACAACGGTATGTGTAGTTTTCCCCTAGGCCGTTCTAGTTATTCGTTTCGAGCAGCAGAACTGCGAAAATTTGGAGTTTCTCAAGCGTTTCTTACCTCAAAACTGCCATATCTCGCGAACGGATTGACCAATACGCAAAATTTCTGTTGCATCTGAAAGTAGAAGCTCTCCCGATTACAACGGTATGAGTAGTTTTCCCCTAGGCCGTTCTAGTTATTCGTTTCGAGCATCAGAACTGCGAAAATTTTAGGTTTCTCAAGCGTTTCTTACCTCAAAACTGCCATATCTCGCGAACGGATTGACCAATCCGCAAAGTTTCTGTTGCATCTGAAAGTAGAAACTCGCCCCATTACAACGGTATGAGTAGTTTTCCCCTGGGCCGTTCTAATTATTCGTTTCGAGCATCACAACTGCGAAAATTTGGAGTTTCTCAAGCGTTTCTTACCTCAAAACTGCCATATCTCGCGAACGGATTAACCAATACGCAAAATTTCTGTTGCATCTGAAAGCAGAAGCTCTCCCGATTACAACGGTATGAGTAGTTTTCCCCTAGGCCGTTCTAGTTATTCGTTTCGAGCATCAGAACTGCGAAAATTTGGAGCTTCTCAAGCGTTTCTTACGTCAAAACAGCCATATCTCGCGCACGGATTGACCAATACGCAAAATTTCTGTTGCATCTGAAAGTAGAAGCTCTCCCGATTAGAACGGTATGAGTAGTTTTCCCCTAGGCCGTTCTAGTTATTCGTTTCGAGCATCAGAACTGCGAAAATTTGGAGTTTCTCAAGCGTTTCTTACCTCAAAACTGCCATATCTCGCGAACGGATTGACCAATACGCAAAATTTCTGTTGCATCTGAAAGTAGAAGCTCTCCCGATTACAACGGTATGAGTAGTTTTCCCCTAGGCCGTTCTAGTTATTCGTTTCGAGCATCAGAACTGCGAAAATTTTAGGTTTCTCAAGCGTTTCTTACCTCAAAACTGCCATATCTCGCGAACGGATTGACCAATCCGCAAAGTTTCTGTTGCATCTGAAAGTAGAAACTCGCCCCATTACAACGGTATGTGTAGTTTTCCCCTAGGCCGTTCTAGTTATTCGTTTCGAGCAGCAGAACTGCGAAAATTTGGAGTTTCTCAAGCGTTTCTTACCTCAAAACTGCCATATCTCGCGAACGGATTGACCAATACGCAAAATTTCTGTTGCATCTGAAAGTAGAAGCTCTCCCGATTACAACGGTATGAGTAGTTTTCCCCTAGGCCGTTCTAGTTATTCGTTTCGAGCATCAGAACTGCGAAAATTTTAGGTTTCTCAAGCGTTTCTTACCTCAAAACTGCCATATCTCGCGAACGGATTGACCAATCCGCAAAGTTTCTGTTGCATCTGAAAGTAGAAACTCGCCCCATTACAACGGTATGAGTAGTTTTCCCCTGGGCCGTTCTAATTATTCGTTTCGAGCATCAGAACTGCGAAAATTTGGAGTTTCTCAAGCCTTTCTCACCTCAAAACTGCCAGATCTCGCGAACGGATTGACCAATCCGCAAAGTTTCTGTTGCATCTGAAAGTAGAAACTCGCCCCATTACAACGGTATGAGTAGTTTTCCCCTAGGCCGTTCTAATTATTCGTTTCGAGCATCACAACTGCGAAAATTTGGAGTTTCTCAAGCGTTTCTTACCTCAAAACTGCCATATCTCGCGAACGGATTAACCAATACGCAAAATTTCTGTTGCATCTGAAAGCAGAAGCTCTCCCGATTACAACGGTATGAGTAGTTTTCCCCTAGGCCGTTCTAGTTATTCGTTTCGAGCATCAGAACTGCGAAAATTTGGAGCTTCTCAAGCGTTTCTTACGTCAAAACAGCCATATCTCGCGCACGGATTGACCAATACGCAAAATTTCTGTTGCATCTGAAAGTAGAAGCTCTCCCGATTAGAACGGTATGAGTAGTTTTCCCCTAGGCCGTTCTAGTTATTCGTTTCGAGCATCAGAACTGCGAAAATTTGGAGTTTCTCAAGCGTTTCTTACCTCAAAACTGCCATATCTCGCGAACGGATTGACCAATACGCAAAATTTCTGTTGCATCTGAAAGTAGAAGCTCTCCCGATTACAACGGTATGAGTAGTTTTCCCCTAGGCCGTTCTAGTTATTCGTTTCGAGCATCAGAACTGCGAAAATTTTAGGTTTCTCAAGCGTTTCTTACCTCAAAACTGCCATATCTCGCGAACGGATTGACCAATCCGCAAAGTTTCTGTTGCATCTGAAAGTAGAAACTCGCCCCATTACAACGGTATGTGTAGTTTTCCCCTAGGCCGTTCTAGTTATTCGTTTCGAGCATCAGAACTGCGAAAATTTGGAGTTTCTCAAGCGTTTCTTACCTCAAAACTGCCATATCTCGCGAACGGATTGACCAATCCGCAATGTTTCTGTTGCATCTGAAAGTAGAAACTCGCCCCATTACAGCGGTATGTGTAGTTTTCCCCTAGGCCGTTCTAGTTATTCGTTTCGAGCATCAGAACTGCGAAAATTTGGAGTTTCTCAAGCGTTTCTTACCTCAAAACTGCCATATCTCGCGAACGGATTGACCAATCCGCAAAGTTTCTGTTGCATCTGAAAGTAGAAACTCGCCCCATTACAACGGTATGAGTAGTTTTCCCCTAGGCCGTTCTAGTTATTCGTTTCGAGCATCAGAACTGCGAAAATTTGGAGTTTCTCAAGCGTTTCTTACCTCAAAACTGCCATATCTCGCGAACGGATTGACCAATACGCAAAATTTCTGTTGCATCTGAAAGTAGAAGCTCTCCCGATTACAACGGTATGAGTAGTTTTCCCCTAGGCCGTTCTAGTTATTCGTTTCGAGCATCAGAACTGCGAAAATTTGAAGTTTCTCAAGCGTTTCTTACCTCAAAACTGCCATATCTCGCGAACGGATTGACCAATCCGCAAAGTTTCTGTTGCATCTGAAAGTAGAAACTCGCCCCATTACAACGGTATGAGTAGTTTTCCCCTAGGCCGTTCTAGTTATTCGTTTCGAGCATCAGAACTGCGAAAATTTGGAGTTTCTCAAGCGTTTCTTACTTCAAACCTGCCATATCTCGCGAACGGATTGACCAATCCGCAAAGTTTCTGTTGCATCTGAAAGTAGAAACTCGCCCCATTACAACGGTATGAGTAGTTTTCCCCTAGGCCGTTCTAGTTATTCGTTTCGAGCATCAGAACTGCGAAAATTTGGAGTTTCTCAAGCGTTTCTTACCTCAAAACTGCCATATCTCGCGAACGGATTGACCAATCCGCAAAGTTTCTGTTGCATCTGAAAGTAGAAACTCGCCCCATTACAACGGTATGAGTAGTTTTCCCCTAGGCCGTTCTAGTTATTCGTTTCGAGCATCAGAACTGCGAAAATTTTGAGTTTCTCAAGCGTTTCTTACCTCAAAACTGCCATATCTCGCGAACGGATTGACCAATCCGCAAAGTTTCTGTTGCATCTGAAAGTAGAAACTCGCCCCATTACAACGGTATGAGTAGTTTTCCCCTAGGCCGTTCTAGTTATTCGTTTCGAGCATCAGAACTGCGAAAATTTGGATTTTCTCAAGCGTTTCTTACCTCAAAACTGCCATATCTCGCGAACGGATTGACCAATACGCAAAATTTCTGTTGCATCTGAAAGTAGAAACTCGCCCCATTACAACGGTATGAGTAGTTTTCCCCTAGGCCGTTCTAGTTATTCGTTCCGAGCATCAGAACTGCGAAAATTTGGAGTTTCTCAAGCGTTTCTTACCTCAAAACTGCCATATCTCTCGAACGGATTGACCAATCCGCAAAGTTTCTGTTGCATCTGAAGGCAGAAACTCGCCCCATTACAGCGGTATGTGTAGTTTTCCCCTAGGCCGTTCTAGTTATTCGTTTCGAGCATCAGAACTGCGAAAATTTGGAGTTTCTCAAGCGTTTCTTACCTCAAAACTGCCATATCTCGCGAACGGATTGACCAATACGCAAAGTTTCTGTTGCATCTGAAAGTAGAAACTCGCCCCATTACAACGGTATGAGTAGTTTTCCCCTAGGCCGTTCTAGTTATTCGTTTCGAGCATCAGAACTGCGAAAATTTGAAGTTTCTCAAGCGTTTCTTACCTCAAAACTGCCATATCTCGCGAACGGATTGACCAATACGCAAAATTTCTGTTGCATCTGAAAGTAGAAGCTCTCCCGATTACAACGGTATGAGTAGTTTTCCACTAGGCCGTTCTAGTTATTCGTTTCGAGCATCAGAACTGCGAAAATTTGAAGTTTCTCAAGCGTTTCTTACCTCAAAACTGCCATATCTCGCGAACGGATTGACCAATCCGCAAAGTTTCTGTTGCATCTGAAAGTAGAAACTCGCCCCATTACAACGGTATGAGTAGTTTTCCCCTAGGCCGTTCTAGTTATTCGTTTCGAGCATCAGAACTGCGAAAATTTGGAGTTTCTCAAGCGTTTCTTACCTCAAAACTGCCATATCTCGCGAACGGATTGACCAATACGCAAAATTTCTGTTGCATCTGAAAGTAGAAGCTCTCCCGATTACAACGGTATGAGTAGTTTTCCCCTAGGCCGTTCTAGTTATTCGTTTCGAGCATCAGAACTGCGAAAATTTGAAGTTTCTCAAGCGTTTCTTACCTCAAAACTGCCATATCTCGCGAACGGATTGACCAATCCGCAAAGTTTCTGTTGCATCTGAAAGTAGAAACTCGCCCCATTACAACGGTATGAGTAGTTTTCCCCTAGGCCGTTCTGGTTATTCGTTTCGAGCATCAGAACTGCGAAAATTTGGAGTTTCTCAAGCGTTTCTTACCTCAAAACTGCAATATCTCGCGAACGGATTGACCAATACGCAAAATTTCTGTTGCATCTGAAAGTAGAAGCTCTCCCGATTACAACGGTATGAGTAGTTTTCCCCTAGGCCGTTCTAGTTATTCGTTTCGAGCATCAGAACTGCGAAAATTTGAAGTTTCTCAAGCGTTTCTTACTTCAAAACTGCCATATCTCGCGAACGGATTGACCAATCCGCAAAGTTTCTGTTGCATCTGAAAGTAGAAACTCGCCCCATTACAACGGTATGTGTAGTTTTCCCCTAGGCCGTTCTAGTTATTCGTTTCGAGCATCAGAACTGCGAAAATTTGGAGTTTCTCAAGCGTTTCTTACGTTAAAACTGCCATATCTCGCCAACGGATTGACCAATCCGCAAAGTTTCTGTTGCATCTGAAAGTAGAAACTCGCCCCATTACAACGGTATGAGTAGTTTTCCCCTAGGCCGTTCTAGATATTCGTTTCGAGCATCAGAACTGCGAAAATTTGGAGTTTCTCAAGCGTTTCTTACATCAAAACTGCCATATCTCGCGAACGGATTGACCAATCCGCAAAGTTTCTGTTGCATCTGAAAGTAGAAACTCGCCCCATTACAACGGTATGAGTAGTTTTCCCCTAGGCCGTTCTAGTTATTCGTTTCGAGCATCAGAACTGCGAAAATTCGGAGTTTCTCAAGCGTTTCTTACCTCAAAACTGTCATATCTCGCGAACGGATTGACCAATCCGCAAAGTTTCTGTTGCATCTGAAAGTAGAAACTCGCCCCATTACAACGGTATGGGTAGTTTTCCCCTAGGCCGTTCTAGTTATTCGTTTCGAGCATCAGAACTGCGAAAATTTGGAGTTTCTCAAGCGTTTCTTACCTCAAAACTGCCATATCTCGCGAACGGATTGACCAGTCCGCAAAGTTTCTGTTGCATCTGAAAGTAGAAACTCGCCCCATTACAACGGTATGAGTAGTTTTCCACTAGGCCGTTCTAGTTATTCGTTTCGAGCATCAGAACTGCGAAAATTTGGAGTTTCTCACGCGTTTCTTACCTCAAAACTGCCATATCTCGCGAACGGATTGACCAATCCGCAAAGTTTCTGTTGCATCTGAAAGTAGAAACTCGCCCCATTACAACGGTATGGGTAGTTTTCCCCTAGGCCGTTCTAGTTATTCGTTTCGAGCATCAGAACTGCGAAAATTTTGAGTTTCTCAAGCGTTTCTTACCTCAAAACTGCCATATCTCGCGAACGGATTGACCAATACGCAAAATTTCTGTTGCATCTGAAAGTAGAAGCTCTCCCGATTACAACGGTATGAGTAGTTTTCCCCTAGGCCGTTCTAGTTATTCGTTTCGAGCATCAGAACTGCGAAAATTTGAAGTTTCTCAAGCGTTTCTTACCTCAAAACTGCCATATCTCGCGAACGGATTGACCAATCCGCAAAGTTTCTGTTGCATCTGAAAGTAGAAACTCGCCCCATTACAACGGTATGAGTAGTTTTCCCCTAGGCCGTTCTAGTTATTCGTTTCGAGCATCAGAACTGCGAAAATTTGGAGTTTCTCAAGCGTTTCTTACTTCAAACCTGCCATATCTCGCGAACGGATTGACCAATCCGCAAAGTTTCTGTTGCATCTGAAAGTAGAAACTCGCCCCATTACAACGGTATGAGTAGTTTTCCCCTAGGCCGTTCTAGTTATTCGTTTCGAGCATCAGAACTGCGAAAATTTGGAGTTTCTCAAGCGTTTCTTACCTCAAAACTGCCATATCTCGCGAACGGATTGACCAATCCGCAAAGTTTCTGTTGCATCTGAAAGTAGAAACTCGCCCCATTACAACGGTATGAGTAGTTTTCCCCTAGGCCGTTCTAGTTATTCGTTTCGAGCATCAGAACTGCGAAAATTTTGAGTTTCTCAAGCGTTTCTTACCTCAAAACTGCCATATCTCGCGAACGGATTGACCAATCCGCAAAGTTTCTGTTGCATCTGAAAGTAGAAACTCGCCCCATTACAACGGTATGAGTAGTTTTCCCCTAGGCCGTTCTAGTTATTCGTTTCGAGCATCAGAACTGCGAAAATTTGGATTTTCTCAAGCGTTTCTTACCTCAAAACTGCCATATCTCGCGAACGGATTGACCAATACGCAAAATTTCTGTTGCATCTGAAAGTAGAAACTCGCCCCATTACAACGGTATGAGTAGTTTTCCCCTAGGCCGTTCTAGTTATTCGTTCCGAGCATCAGAACTGCGAAAATTTGGAGTTTCTCAAGCGTTTCTTACCTCAAAACTGCCATATCTCTCGAACGGATTGACCAATCCGCAAAGTTTCTGTTGCATCTGAAGGCAGAAACTCGCCCCATTACAGCGGTATGTGTAGTTTTCCCCTAGGCCGTTCTAGTTATTCGTTTCGAGCATCAGAACTGCGAAAATTTGGAGTTTCTCAAGCGTTTCTTACCTCAAAACTGCCATATCTCGCGAACGGATTGACCAATACGCAAAGTTTCTGCTGCATCTGAAAGTAGAAACTCGCCCCATTACAACGGTATGAGTAGTTTTCCCCTAGGCCGTTCTAGTTATTCGTTTCGAGCATCAGAACTGCGAAAATTTGAAGTTTCTCAAGCGTTTCTTACCTCAAAACTGCCATATCTCGCGAACGGATTGACCAATACGCAAAATTTCTGTTGCATCTGAAAGTAGAAGCTCTCCCGATTACAACGGTATGAGTAGTTTTCCACTAGGCCGTTCTAGTTATTGTTTCGAGCATCAGAACTGCGAAAATTTGAAGTTTCTCAAGCGTTTCTTACCTCAAAACTGCCATATCTCGCGAACGGATTGACCAATCCGCAAAGTTTCTGTTGCATCTGAAAGTAGAAACTCGCCCCATTACAACGGTATGAGTAGTTTTCCCCTAGGCCGTTCTAGTTATTCGTTTCGAGCATCAGAACTGCGAAAATTTGGAGTTTCTCAAGCGTTTCTTACCTCAAAACTGCCATATCTCGCGAACGGATTGACCAATACGCAAAATTTCTGTTGCATCTGAAAGTAGAAGCTCTCCCGATTACAACGGTATGAGTAGTTTTCCCCTAGGCCGTTCTAGTTATTCGTTTCGAGCATCAGAACTGCGAAAATTTGAAGTTTCTCAAGCGTTTCTTACCTCAAAACTGCCATATCTCGCGAACGGATTGACCAATCCGCAAAGTTTCTGTTGCATCTGAAAGTAGAAACTCGCCCCATTACAACGGTATGAGTAGTTTTCCCCTAGGCCGTTCTGGTTATTCGTTTCGAGCATCAGAACTGCGAAAATTTGGAGTTTCTCAAGCGTTTCTTACCTCAAAACTGCAATATCTCGCGAACGGATTGACCAATACGCAAAATTTCTGTTGCATCTGAAAGTAGAAGCTCTCCCGATTACAACGGTATGAGTAGTTTTCCCCTAGGCCGTTCTAGTTATTCGTTTCGAGCATCAGAACTGCGAAAATTTGAAGTTTCTCAAGCGTTTCTTACTTCAAAACTGCCATATCTCGCGAACGGATTGACCAATCCGCAAAGTTTCTGTTGCATCTGAAAGTAGAAACTCGCCCCATTACAACGGTATGTGTAGTTTTCCCCTAGGCCGTTCTAGTTAATCGTTTCGAGCATCAGAACTGCGAAAATTTGGAGTTTCTCAAGCGTTTCTTACGTTAAAACTGCCATATCTCGCCAACGGATTGACCAATCCGCAAAGTTTCTGTTGCATCTGAAAGTAGAAACTCGCCCCATTACAACGGTATGAGTAGTTTTCCCCTAGGCCGTTCTAGATATTCGTTTCGAGCATCAGAACTGCGAAAATTTGGAGTTTCTCAAGCGTTTCTTACATCAAAACTGCCATATCTCGCGAACGGATTGACCAATCCGCAAAGTTTCTGTTGCATCTGAAAGTAGAAACTCGCCCCATTACAACGGTATGAGTAGTTTTCCCCTAGGCCGTTCTAGTTATTCGTTTCGAGCATCAGAACTGCGAAAATTCGGAGTTTCTCAAGCGTTTCTTACCTCAAAACTGTCATATCTCGCGAACGGATTGACCAATCCGCAAAGTTTCTGTTGCATCTGAAAGTAGAAACTCGCCCCATTACAACGGTATGGGTAGTTTTCCCCTAGGCCGTTCTAGTTATTCGTTTCGAGCATCAGAACTGCGAAAATTTTGAGTTTCTCAAGCGTTTCTTACCTCAAAACTGCCATATCTCGCGAACGGATTGACCAATCCGCAAAGTTTCTGTTGCATCTGAAAGTAGAAACTCGCCCCATTGCAACGGTATGAGTAGTTTTCCCCTAGGCCGTTCTAGTTATTCGTTTCGAGCATCAGAACTGCGAAAATTTGGAGTTTCTCAAGCGTTTCTTACCTCAAAACTGCCATATCTCGCGAACGGATTGACCAATCCGCAAAGTCTCTGTTGCATCTGAAAGTAGAAACTCGCCCCATTACAACGGTATGAGTAGTTTTCCCCTAGGCCGTTCTAGTTATTCGTTTCGAGCATCAGAACTGCGAAAATTTTGAGTTTCTCAAGCGTTTCTTACCTCAAAACTGCCATATCTCGCGAACGGATTGACCAATCCGCAAAGTTTCTGTTGCATCTGAAAGTAGAAACTCGCCCCATTACAACGGTATGAGTAGTTTTCCCCTAGGCCGTTCTAGTTATTCGTTCCGAGCATCAGAACTGCGAAAATTTGGAGTTTCTCAAGCGTTTCTTACCTCAAAACTGCCATATCTCGCGAACGGATTGACCAATCCGCAAAGTTTCTGTTGCATCTGAAAGTAGAAACTCGCCCCATTACAACGGTATGAGTAGTTTTCCCCTAGGCCGTTCTAGTTATTCGTTTCGAGCATCAGAACTGCGAAAATTTGAAGTTTCTCAAGCGTTTCTTACCTCAAAACTGCCATATCTCGCGAACGGATTGACCAATACGCAAAATTTCTGTTGCATCTGAAAGTAGAAGCTCTCCCGATTACAACGGTATGAGTAGTTTTCCACTAGGCCGTTCTAGTTATTCGTTTCGAGCATCAGAACTGCGAAAATTTGAAGTTTCTCAAGCGTTTCTTACCTCAAAACTGCCATATCTCGCGAACGGATTGACCAATCCGCAAAGTTTCTGTTGCATCTGAAAGTAGAAACTCGCCCCATTACAACGGTATGAGTAGTTTTCCCCTAGGCCGTTCTAGTTATTCGTTTCGAGCATCAGAACTGCGAAAATTTGGAGTTTCTCAAGCGTTTCTTACCTCAAAACTGCCATATCTCGCGAACGGATTGACCAATACGCAAAATTTCTGTTGCATCTGAAAGTAGAAGCTCTCCCGATTACAACGGTATGAGTAGTTTTCCCCTAGGCCGTTCTAGTTATTCGTTTCGAGCATCAGAACTGCGAAAATTTGAAGTTTCTCAAGCGTTTCTTACCTCAAAACTGCCATATCTCGCGAACGGATTGACCAATCCGCAAAGTTTCTGTTGCATCTGAAAGTAGAAACTCGCCCCATTACAACGGTATGAGTAGTTTTCCCCTAGGCCGTTCTGGTTATTCGTTTCGAGCATCAGAACTGCGAAAATTTGGAGTTTCTCAAGCGTTTCTTACCTCAAAACTGCAATATCTCGCGAACGGATTGACCAATACGCAAAATTTCTGTTGCATCTGAAAGTAGAAGCTCTCCCGATTACAACGGTATGAGTAGTTTTCCCCTAGGCCGTTCTAGTTATTCGTTTCGAGCATCAGAACTGCGAAAATTTGAAGTTTCTCAAGCGTTTCTTACTTCAAAACTTCCATATCTCGCGAACGGATTGACCAATCCGCAAAGTTTCTGTTGCATCTGAAAGTAGAAACTCGCCCCATTACAACGGTATGTGTAGTTTTCCCCTAGGCCGTTCTAGTTATTCGTTTCGAGCATCAGAACTGCGAAAATTTGGAGTTTCTCAAGCGTTTCTTACGTTAAAACTGCCATATCTCGCCAACGGATTGACCAATCCGCAAAGTTTCTGTTGCATCTGAAAGTAGAAACTCGCCCCATTACAACGGTATGAGTAGTTTTCCCCTAGGCCGTTCTAGATATTCGTTTCGAGCATCAGAACTGCGAAAATTTGGAGTTTCTCAAGCGTTTCTTACATCAAAACTGCCATATCTCGCGAACGGATTGACCAATCCGCAAAGTTTCTGTTGCATCTGAAAGTAGAAACTCGCCCCATTACAACGGTATGAGTAGTTTTCCCCTAGGCCGTTCTAGTTATTCGTTTCGAGCATCAGAACTGCGAAAATTTGGAGTTTCTCAAGCGTTTCTTACCTCAAAACTGTCATATCTCGCGAACGGATTGACCAATCCGCAAAGTTTCTGTTGCATCTGAAAGTAGAAACTCGCCCCATTACAACGGTATGGGTAGTTTTCCCCTAGGCCGTTCTAGTTATTCGTTTCGAGCATCAGAACTGCGAAAATTTGGAGTTTCTCAAGCGTTTCTTACCTCAAAACTGCCATATCTCGCGAACGGATTGACCAGTCCGCAAAGTTTCTGTTGCATCTGAAAGTAGAAACTCGCCCCATTACAACGGTATGAGTAGTTTTCCACTAGGCCGTTCTAGTTATTCGTTTCGAGCATCAGAACTGCGAAAATTTGGAGTTTCTCACGCGTTTCTTACCTCAAAACTGCCATATCTCGCGAACGGATTGACCAATCCGCAAAGTTTCTGTTGCATCTGAAAGTAGAAACTCGCCCCATTACAACGGTATGGGTAGTTTTCCCCTAGGCCGTTCTAGTTATTCGTTTCGAGCATCAGAACTGCGAAAATTTTGAGTTTCTCAAGCGTTTCTTACCTCAAAACTGCCATATCTCGCGAACGGATTGACCAATCCGCAAAGTTTCTGTTGCATCTGAAAGTAGAAACTCGCCCCATTGCAACGGTATGAGTAGTTTTCCCCTAGGCCGTTCTAGTTATTCGTTTCGAGCATCAGAACTGCGAAAATTTGGAGTTTCTCAAGCGTTTCTTACCTCAAAACTGCCATATCTCGCGAACGGATTGACCAATCCGCAAAGTCTCTGTTGCATCTGAAAGTAGAAACTCGCCCCATTACAACGGTATGAGTAGTTTTCCCCTAGGCCGTTCTAGTTATTCGTTTCGAGCATCAGAACTGCGAAAATTTTGAGTTTCTCAAGCGTTTCTTACCTCAAAACTGCCATATCTCGCGAACGGATTGACCAATCCGCAAAGTTTCTGTTGCATCTGAAAGTAGAAACTCGCCCCATTACAACGGTATGAGTAGTTTTCCCCTAGGCCGTTCTAGTTATTCGTTCCGAGCATCAGAACTGCGAAAATTTGGAGTTTCTCAAGCGTTTCTTACCTCAAAACTGCCATATCTCGCGAACGGATTGACCAATCCGCAAAGTTTCTGTTGCATCTGAAGGCAGAAACTCGCCCCATTACAGCGGTATGTGTAGTTTTCCCCTCGGCCGTTCTAGTTATTCGTTTCGAGCATCAGAACTGCGAAAATTTGGAGTTTCTCAAGCGTTTCTTACCTCAAAACTGCCATATCTCGCGAACGGATTGACCAATACGCAAAGTTTCTGTTGCATCTGAAAGTAGAAACTCGCCCCATTACAACGGTATGAGTAGTTTTCCCCTAGGCCGTTCTAGTTATTCGTTTCGAGCATCAGAACTGCGAAAATTTGAAGTTTCTCAAGCGTTTCTTACCTCAAAACTGCCATATCTCGCGAACGGATTGACCAATACGCAAAATTTCTGTTGCATCTGAAAGTAGAAGCTCTCCCGATTACAACGGTATGAGTAGTTTTCCACTAGGCCGTTCTAGTTATTCGTTTCGAGCATCAGAACTGCGAAAATTTGAAGTTTCTCAAGCGTTTCTTACCTCAAAACTGCCATATCTCGCGAACGGATTGACCAATCCGCAAAGTTTCTGTTGCATCTGAAAGTAGAAACTCGCCCCATTACAACGGTATGAGTAGTTTTCCCCTAGGCCGTTCTAGTTATTCGTTTCGAGCATCAGAACTGCGAAAATTTGGAGTTTCTCAAGCGTTTCTTACCTCAAAACTGCCATATCTCGCGAACGGATTGACCAATACGCAAAATTTCTGTTGCATCTGAAAGTAGAAGCTCTCCCGATTACAACGGTATGAGTAGTTTTCCCCTAGGCCGTTCTAGTTATTCGTTTCGAGCATCAGAACTGCGAAAATTTGAAGTTTCTCAAGCGTTTCTTACCTCAAAACTGCCATATCTCGCGAACGGATTGACCAATCCGCAAAGTTTCTGTTGCATCTGAAAGTAGAAACTCGCCCCATTACAACGGTATGAGTAGTTTTCCCCTAGGCCGTTCTGGTTATTCGTTTCGAGCATCAGAACTGCGAAAATTTGGAGTTTCTCAAGCGTTTCTTACCTCAAAACTGCAATATCTCGCGAACGGATTGACCAATACGCAAAATTTCTGTTGCATCTGAAAGTAGAAGCTCTCCCGATTACAACGGTATGAGTAGTTTTCCCCTAGGCCGTTCTAGTTATTCGTTTCGAGCATCAGAACTGCGAAAATTTGAAGTTTCTCAAGCGTTTCTTACTTCAAAACTTCCATATCTCGCGAACGGATTGACCAATCCGCAAAGTTTCTGTTGCATCTGAAAGTAGAAACTCGCCCCATTACAACGGTATGTGTAGTTTTCCCCTAGGCCGTTCTAGTTATTCGTTTCGAGCATCAGAACTGCGAAAATTTGGAGTTTCTCAAGCGTTTCTTACGTTAAAACTGCCATATCTCGCCAACGGATTGACCAATCCGCAAAGTTTCTGTTGCATCTGAAAGTAGAAACTCGCCCCATTACAACGGTATGAGTAGTTTTCCCCTAGGCCGTTCTAGATATTCGTTTCGAGCATCAGAACTGCGAAAATTTGGAGTTTCTCAAGCGTTTCTTACATCAAAACTGCCATATCTCGCGAACGGATTGACCAATCCGCAAAGTTTCTGTTGCATCTGAAAGTAGAAACTCGCCCCATTACAACGGTATGAGTAGTTTTCCCCTAGGCCGTTCTAGTTATTCGTTTCGAGCATCAGAACTGCGAAAATTTGGAGTTTCTCAAGCGTTTCTTACCTCAAAACTGTCATATCTCGCGAACGGATTGACCAATCCGCAAAGTTTCTGTTGCATCTGAAAGTAGAAACTCGCCCCATTACAACGGTATGGGTAGTTTTCCCCTAGGCCGTTCTAGTTATTCGTTTCGAGCATCAGAACTGCGAAAATTTGGAGTTTCTCAAGCGTTTCTTACCTCAAAACTGCCATATCTCGCGAACGGATTGACCAGTCCGCAAAGTTTCTGTTGCATCTGAAAGTAGAAACTCGCCCCATTACAACGGTATGAGTAGTTTTCCACTAGGCCGTTCTAGTTATTCGTTTCGAGCATCAGAACTGCGAAAATTTGGAGTTTCTCACGCGTTTCTTACCTCAAAACTGCCATATCTCGCGAACGGATTGACCAATCCGCAAAGTTTCTGTTGCATCTGAAAGTAGAAACTCGCCCCATTACAACGGTATGGGTAGTTTTCCCCTAGGCCGTTCTAGTTATTCGTTTCGAGCATCAGAACTGCGAAAATTTGGAGTTTCTCAAGCGTTTCTTACCTCAAAACTGCCATATCTCGCGAACGGATTGACCAATCCGCAAAGTTTCTGTTGCATCTGAAAGTAGAAACTCGCCCCATTGCAACGGTATGAGTAGTTTTCCCCTAGGCCGTTCTAGTTATTCGTTTCGAGCATCAGAACTGCGAAAATTTGGAGTTTCTCAAGCGTTTCTTACCTCAAAACTGCCATATCTCGCGAACGGATTGACCAATCCGCAAAGTCTCTGTCGCATCTGAAAGTAGAAACTCGCCCCATTACAACGGTATGAGTAGTTTTCCCGTATGCCGTTCAAGTTATTCGTTTCGAGCATCAGAACTGCGAAAATTTTGAGTTTCTCAAGCGTTTCTTACCTCAAAACTGCCATATCTCGCGAACGGATTGACCAATCCGCAAAGTTTCTGTTGCATCTGAAAGTAGAAACTCGCCCCATTACAACGGTATGAGTAGTTTTCCCCTAGGCCGTTCTAGTTATTCGTTTCGAGCATCAGAACTCCGAAAATTTGGAGTTTCACAAGCGTTTCTTACCTCAAAACTGCCATATCTCGCGAACGGATTGACCAATCCGCAAAGTTTCTGTTGCATCTGAAAGTAGAAACTCGCCCCATTACAACGGTATGAGTAGTTTTCCCCTAGGCCGTTCTAGTTATTCGTTTCGAGCATCAGAACTGCGAAAATTTGGAGTTTCTCAAGCGTTTCTTACCTCAAAACTGCCATATCTCGCGAACGGATTGACCAATCCGCAAAGTTTCTGTTGCATCTGAAAGTAGAAACTCGCCCCATTACAACGGTATGAGTAGTTTTCCCCTAGGCCGTTCTAGTTATTCGTTTCGAGCATCAGAACTGCGAAAATTTGGAGTTTCTCAAGCGTTTCTTACCTCAAAACTGCCATATCTCGCGAACGGATTGACCAATCCGCAAAGTCTCTGTCGCATCTGAAAGTAGAAACTCGCCCCATTACAACGGTATGAGTAGTTTTCCCGTATGCCGTTCAAGTTATTCGTTTCGAGCATCAGAACTGCGAAAATTTTGAGTTTCTCAAGCGTTTCTTACCTCAAAACTGCCATATCTCGCGAACGGATTGACCAATCCGCAAAGTTTCTGTTGCATCTGAAAGTAGAAACTCGCCCCATTACAACGGTATGAGTAGTTTTCCCCTAGGCCGTTCTAGTTATTCGTTTCGAGCATCAGAACTCCGAAAATTTGGAGTTTCACAAGCGTTTCTTACCTCAAAACTGCCATATCTCGCGAACGGATTGACCAATCCGCAAAGTTTCTGTTGCATCTGAAAGTAGAAACTCGCCCCATTACAACGGTATGAGTAGTTTTCCCCTAGGCCGTTCTAGTTATTCGTTTCGAGCATCAGAACTGCGAAAATTTGGAGTTTCTCAAGCGTTTCTTACCTCAAAACTGCCATATCTCGCGAACGGATTGACCAATCCGCAAAGTTTCTGTTGCATCTGAAAGTAGAAACTCGCCCCATTGCAACGGTATGAGTAGTTTTCCCCTAGGCCGTTCTAGTTATTCGTTTCGAGCATCAGAACTGCGAAAATTTGGAGTTTCTCAAGCGTTTCTTACCTCAAAACTGCCATATCTCGCGAACGGATTGACCAATCCGCAAAGTCTCTGTCGCATCTGAAAGTAGAAACTCGCCCCATTACAACGGTATGAGTAGTTTTCCCGTATGCCGTTCAAGTTATTCGTTTCGAGCATCAGAACTGCGAAAATTTTGAGTTTCTCAAGCGTTTCTTACCTCAAAACTGCCATATCTCGCGAACGGATTGACCAATCCGCAAAGTTTCTGTTGCATCTGAAAGTAGAAACTCGCCCCATTACAACGGTATGAGTAGTTTTCCCCTAGGCCGTTCTAGTTATTCGTTTCGAGCATCAGAACTCCGAAAATTTGGAGTTTCACAAGCGTTTCTTACCTCAAAACTGCCATATCTCGCGAACGGATTGACCAATCCGCAAAGTTTCTGTTGCATCTGAAAGTAGAAACTCGCCCCATTACAACGGTATGAGTAGTTTTCCCCTAGGCCGTTCTAGTTATTCGTTTCGAGCATCAGAACTGCGAAAATTTGGAGTTTCTCAAGCGTTTCTTACCTCAAAACTGCCATATCTCGCGAACGGATTGACCAATCCGCAAAGTTTCTGTTGCATCTGAAAGTAGAAACTCGCCCCATTACAACGGTATGAGTAGTTTTCCCCTAGGCCGTTCTAGTTATTCGTTTCGAGCATCAGAACTGCGAAAATTTGGAGTTTCTCAAGCGTTTCTTACCTCAAAACTGCCATATCTCGCGAACGGATTGACCAATCCGCAAAGTCTCTGCCGCATCTGAAAGTAGAAACTCGCCCCATTACAACGGTATGAGTAGTTTTCCCGTATGCCGTTCAAGTTATTCGTTTCGAGCATCAGAACTGCGAAAATTTTGAGTTTCTCAAGCGTTTCTTACCTCAAAACTGCCATATCTCGCGAACGGATTGACCAATCCGCAAAGTTTCTGTTGCATCTGAAAGTAGAAACTCGCCCCATTACAACGGTATGAGTAGTTTTCCCCTAGGCCGTTCTAGTTATTCGTTTCGAGCATCAGAACTCCGAAAATTTGGAGTTTCACAAGCGTTTCTTACCTCAAAACTGCCATATCTCGCGAACGGATTGACCAATCCGCAAAGTTTCTGTTGCATCTGAAAGTAGAAACTCGCCCCATTACAACGGTATGAGTAGTTTTCCCCTAGGCCGTTCTAGTTATTCGTTTCGAGCATCAGAACTGCGAAAATTTGGAGTTTCTCAAGCGTTTCTTACCTCAAAACTGCCATATCTCGCGAACGGATTGACCAATCCGCAAAGTTTCTGTTGCATCTGAAAGTAGAAACTCGCCCCATTACAACGGTATGAGTAGTTTTCCCCTAGGCCGTTCTAGTTATTCGTTTCGAGCATCAGAACTGCGAAAATTTGGAGTTTCTCAAGCGTTTCTTACCTCAAAACTGCCATATCTCGCGAACGGATTGACCAATCCGCAAAGTCTTTGTTGCATCTGAAAGTAGAAACTCGCCCCATTACAACGGTATGAGTAGTTTCCCCCTAGGCCGTTCTAGTTATTCGTTTCGAGCATCAGAACTGCGAAAATTTGGAGTTTCTCAAGCGTTTCTTACCTCAAAACTGCAATATCTCGCGAACGGATTGACGAATACGCAAAATTTCTGTTGCATCTGAAAGTAGAAGCTCTCCCGATTACAACGGTATGAGTAGTTTTCCCCTAGGCCGTTCTAGTTATTCGTTTCGAGCATCAGAACTGCGAAAATTTGAAGTTTCTCAAGCGTTTCTTACCTCAAAACTGCCATATCTCGCGAACGGATTGACCAATCCGCAAAGTTTCTGTTGCATCTGAAAGTAGAAACTCGCCCCATTACAACGGTATGAGTAGTTTTCCCCTAGGCCGTTCTAGTTATTCGTTTCGAGCATCAGAACTGCGAAAATTTGGAGTTTCTCAAGCGTTTCTTACTTCAAAACTGTCATATCTCGCGAACGGATTGACCAATCCGCAAAGTTTCTGTTGCATCTGAAAGTAGAAACTCGCCCCATTACAACGGTATGTGTAGTTTTCCCCTAGGCCGTTCTAGTTATTCGTTTCGAGCATCAGAACTGCGAAAATTTGGAGTTTCTCAAGCGTTTCTTACGTTAAAACTGCCATATCTCGCCAACGGATTGACCAATCCGCAAAGTTTCTGTTGCATCTGAAAGTAGAAACTCGCCCCATTACAACGGTATGAGTAGTTTTCCCCTAGGCCGTTCTAGTTATTCGTTTCGTGCATCAGAACTGCGAAAATTTTGAGTTTCTCAAGCGTTTCTTACTTCAAAACTGCCATATCTCGCGAACGGATTGACCAATCCGCAAAGTTTCTGTTGCATCTGAAAGTAGAAACTCGCCCCATTACAACGGTATGTGTAGTTTTCCCCTAGGCCGTTCTAGTTATTCGTTTCGAGCATCAGAACTGCGAAAATTTGAAGTTTCTCAAGCGTTTCTTACCTCAAAACTGCCATATCTCGCGAACGGATTGACCAATCCGCAAAGTTTCTGTTGCATCTGAAAGTAGAAACTCGCCCCATTACAACGGTATGAGTAGTTTTCCCCTAGGCCGTTCTAGTTATTCGTTTCGAGCATCAGAACTGCGAAAATTTGGAGTTTCTCAAGCGTTTCTTACCTCAAAACTGCCATTACTCGCGAACGGATTGACCAATCCGCAAAGTTTCTGTTGCATCTGAAAGTAGAAACTCGCCCCATTACAACGGTATGAGTAGTTTTCCCCTAGGCCGTTCTAGTTATTCGTTTCGAGCATCAGAACTGCGAAAATTTGGAGTTTCTCAAGCGTTTCTTACCTCAAAACTGCCATATCTCGCGAACGGATTGACCAATCCGCAAGGTTTCTGTTGCATCTGAAAGTAGAAACTCGCCCCATTACAACGGTATGAGTAGTTTTCCCCTAGGCCGTTCTAGTTATTCGTTTCGAGCATCAGAACTGCGAAAATTTTGAGTTTCTCAAGCGTTTCTTTCCTCAAAACTGCCATATTTCGCAAACGGATTGACCAATCCGCAAAGTTTCTGTTGCATCTGAAAGTAGAAACACGCCCCATTACAACGGTATGAGTAGTTTTCCCCTAGGCCGTTCTAGTTATTCGTTTCGAGCATCAGAACTGCGAAAATTTGGAGTTTCTCAAGCGTTTCTTACCTCAAAACTGCCATATCTCGCGAACGGATTGACCAATCCGCAAAGTTTCTGTTGCATCTGAAAGTAGAAACTCGCCCCATTACAACGGTATGAGTAGTTTTTCCCTATGCCGTTCTAGTTATTCGTTTCGAGCATCAGAACTGCGAAAATTTGGAGTTTCTCAAGCGTTTCTTACCTCAAAACTGCCATATCTCGCGAACGGATTGACCAATCCGCAAGGTTTCTGTTGCATCTGAAAGTAGAAACTCGCCCCATTACAACGGTATGAGTAGTTTTCCCCTAGGCCGTTCTAGTTATTCGTTTCGAGCATCAGAACTGCGAAAATTTTGAGTTTCTCAAGCGTTTCTTTCCTCAAAACTGCCATATCTCGCAAACGGATTGACCAATCCGCAAAGTTTCTGTTGCATCTGAAAGTGGAAACTCGCTCCATTACAACGGTATGAGTAGTTTTCCCCTAGGCCGTTCTGGTTATTCGTTTCGAGCATCAGAACTGCGAAAATTTGGAGTTTATCAAGCGTTTCTTACCTCAAAACTGCCATATCTCGCGAACGGATTGACCAATCCGCAAAGTTTCTGTTGCATCTGAAAGTAGAAACTCGCCCCATTACAACGGTATGAGTAGTTTTCCCCTAGGCCGTTCTAGTTATTCGTTTCGAGCATCAGAACTGCGAAAATTTGGAGTTTCTCAAGCGTTTCTTACCTCAAAACTGCCATATCTCGCGAACGGATTGACCAATCCGCAAAGTTTCTGTTGCATCTGAAAGTAGAAACTCGCCCCATTACAACGGTATGAGTAGTTTTCCCCTAGGCCGTTCTAGTTATTCGTTTCGAGCATCAGAACTGCGAAAATTTTGAGTTTCTCAAGCGTTTCTTACCTCAAAACTGCCATATCTCGCGAACGGATTGACCAATCCGCAAAGTTTCTGTTGCATCTGAAAGTAGAAACTCGCCCCATTACAACGGTATGAGTAGTTTTCCCCTAGGCCGTTCTAGTTATTCGTTTCGTGCATCAGAACTGCGAAAATTTTGAGTTTCTCAAGGGTTTCTCTCCTCAAAACTGCCATATCTCGCAAACGGATTGACCAATCCGCAAAGTTTCTGTTGCATCTGAAAGTAGAAACTCGCCCCATTACAACGGTATGAGTAGTTTTCCCCTAGGCCGTTCTAGTTATTCGTTTCGAGCATCAGAACTGCGAAAATTTGGAGTTTCTCAAGCGTTTCTTACCTCAAAACTGCCATTACTCGCGAACGGATTGACCAATCCGCAAAGTTTCTGTTGCATCTGAAAGTAGAAACTCGCCCCATTACAACGGTATGAGTAGTTTTCCCCTAGGCCGTTCTAGTTATGCGTTTCGAGCATCAGAACTGCGAAAATTTGGAGTTTCTCAAGCGTTTCTTACATCAAAACTGCCATATCTCGCGAACGGATTGACCAATCCGCAAGGTTTCTGTTGCATCTGAAAGTAGAAACTCGCCCCATTACAACGGTATGAGTAGTTTTCCCCTAGGCCGTTCTAGTTATTCGTTTCGAGCATCAGAACTGCGAAAATTTTGAGTTTCTCAAGCGTTTCTTTCCTCAAAACTGCCATATCTCGCAAACGGATTGACCAATCCGCAAAGTTTCTGTTGCATCTGAAAGTAGAAACTCGCCCCATTACAACGGTATGAGTAGTTTTCCCCTAGGCCGTTCTAGTTATTCGTTTCGAGCATCAGAACTGCGAAAATTTTGAGTATCTCAAGCGTTTTTTACCTCAAAACTGACATATCTCGCGAACGGATTGACCAATCCGCAAAGTTTCTGTTGCATCTGAAAGTAGAAACACGCCCCATTACAACGGTATGAGTAGTTTTCCCCTAGGCCGTTCTAGTTATTCGTTTCGAGCATCAGAACTGCCATATCTCGCGCACGGATTGACCAATCCGCAAAGTTTCTGTTGCATCTGAAAGTAGAAACTCGCCCCATTACAACGGTATGAGTAGTTTTCCCCTAGGCCGTTCTAGTTATTCGTTTCGAGCATCAGAACTGCGAAAATTTGGAGTTTCTCAAGCGTTTCTTACCTCAAAACTGCCATTACTCGCGAACGGATTGACCAATCCGCAAAGTTTCTGTTGCATCTGAAAGTAGAAACTCGCCCCATTACAACGGTATGAGTAGTTTTCCCCTAGGCCGTTCTAGTTATTCGTTTCGAGCATCAGAACTGCGAAAATTTGGAGTTTCTCAAGCGTTTCTTACCTCAAAACTGCCATATCTCGCGAACGGATTGACCAATCCGCAAGGTTTCTGTTGCATCTGAAAGTAGAAACTCGCCCCATTACAACGGTATGAGTAGTTTTCCCCTAGGCCGTTCTAGTTATTCGTTTCGAGCATCAGAACTGCGAAAATTTGGAGTTTCTCAAGCGTTTCTTACCTCAAAACTGCCATATCTCGCGAACGGATTGACCAATCCGCAAAGTTTCTGTTGCATCTGAAAGTAGAAACTCGCCCCATTACAACGGTATGAGTAGTTTTCCCCTAGGCCGTTCTAGTTATTCGTTTCGAGCATCAGAACTGCGAAAATTTTGAGTTTCTCAAGCGTTTCTTACCTCAAAACTGCCATATCTCGCGAACGGATTGACCAATCCGCAAAGTTTCTGTTGCATCTGAAAGTAGAAACTCGCCCCATTACAACGGTATGAGTAGTTTTCCCCTAGGCCGTTCTAGTTATTCGTTTCGTGCATCAGAACTGCGAAAATTTTGAGTTTCTCAAGGGTTTCTCTCCTCAAAACTGCCATATCTCGCAAACGGATTGACCAATCCGCAAAGTTTCTGTTGCATCTGAAAGTAGAAACTCGCCCCATTACAACGGTATGAGTAGTTTTCCCCTAGGCCGTTCTAGTTATTCGTTTCGAGCATCAGAACTGCGAAAATTTGGAGTTTCTCAAGCGTTTCTTACCTCAAAACTGCCATTACTCGCGAACGGATTGACCAATCCGCAAAGTTTCTGTTGCATCTGAAAGTAGAAACTCGCCCCATTACAACGGTATGAGTAGTTTTCCCCTAGGCCGTTCTAGTTATGCGTTTCGAGCATCAGAACTGCGAAAATTTGGAGTTTCTCAAGCGTTTCTTACATCAAAACTGCCATATCTCGCGAACGGATTGACCAATCCGCAAGGTTTCTGTTGCATCTGAAAGTAGAAACTCGCCCCATTACAACGGTATGAGTAGTTTTCCCCTAGGCCGTTCTAGTTATTCGTTTCGAGCATCAGAACTGCGAAAATTTTGAGTTTCTCAAGCGTTTCTTTCCTCAAAACTGCCATATCTCGCAAACGGATTGACCAATCCGCAAAGTTTCTGTTGCATCTGAAAGTAGAAACTCGCCCCATTACAACGGTATGAGTAGTTTTCCCCTAGGCCGTTCTAGTTATTCGTTTCGAGCATCAGAACTGCGAAAATTTTGAGTATCTCAAGCGTTTTTTACCTCAAAACTGACATATCTCGCGAACGGATTGACCAATCCGCAAAGTTTCTGTTGCATCTGAAAGTAGAAACACGCCCCATTACAACGGTATGAGTAGTTTTCCCCTAGGCCGTTCTAGTTATTCGTTTCGAGCATCAGAACTGCCATATCTCGCGCACGGATTGACCAATCCGCAAAGTTTCTGTTGCATCTGAAAGTAGAAACTCGCCCCATTACAACGGTATGAGTAGTTTTCCCCTAGGCCGTTCTAGTTATTCGTTTCGAGCATCAGAACTGCGAAAATTTGGAGTTTCTCAAGCGTTTCTTACCTCAAAACTGCCATTACTCGCGAACGGATTGACCAATCCGCAAAGTTTCTGTTGCATCTGAAAGTAGAAACTCGCCCCATTACAACGGTATGAGTAGTTTTCCCCTAGGCCGTTCTAGTTATTCGTTTCGAGCATCAGAACTGCGAAAATTTGGAGTTTCTCAAGCGTTTCTTACCTCAAAACTGCCATATCTCGCGAACGGATTGACCAATCCGCAAGGTTTCTGTTGCATCTGAAAGTAGAAACTCGCCCCATTACAACGGTATGAGTAGTTTTCCCCTAGGCCGTTCTAGTTATTCGTTTCGAGCATCAGAACTGCGAAAATTTTGAGTTTCTCAAGCGTTTCTTTCCTCAAAACTGCCATATTTCGCAAACGGATTGACCAATCCGCAAAGTTTCTGTTGCATCTGAAAGTAGAAACACGCCCCATTACAACGGTATGAGTAGTTTTCCCCTAGGCCGTTCTAGTTATTCGTTTCGAGCATCAGAACTGCGAAAATTTGGAGTTTCTCAAGCGTTTCTTACCTCAAAACTGCCATATCTCGCGAACGGATTGACCAATCCGCAAAGTTTCTGTTGCATCTGAAAGTAGAAACTCGCCCCATTACAACGGTATGAGTAGTTTTTCCCTATGCCGTTCTAGTTATTCGTTTCGAGCATCAGAACTGCGAAAATTTGGAGTTTCTCAAGCGTTTCTTACCTCAAAACTGCCATATCTCGCGAACGGATTGACCAATCCGCAAGGTTTCTGTTGCATCTGAAAGTAGAAACTCGCCCCATTACAACGGTATGAGTAGTTTTCCCCTAGGCCGTTCTAGTTATTCGTTTCGAGCATCAGAACTGCGAAAATTTTGAGTTTCTCAAGCGTTTCTTTCCTCAAAACTGCCATATCTCGCAAACGGATTGACCAATCCGCAAAGTTTCTGTTGCATCTGAAAGTGGAAATTCGCCCCATTACAACGGTATGAGTAGTTTTCCCCTAGGCCGTTCTAGTTATTCGTTTCGAGCATCAGAACTGCGAAAATTTGGAGTTTCTCAAGCGTTTCTTACCTCAAAACTGCCATTACTCGCGAACGGATTGACCAATCCGCAAAGTTTCTGTTGCATCTGAAAGTAGAAACTCGCCCCATTACAACGGTATGAGTAGTTTTCCCCTAGGCCGTTCTAGTTATGCGTTTCGAGCATCAGAACTGCGAAAATTTGGAGTTTCTCAAGCGTTTCTTACATCAAAACTGCCATATCTCGCGAACGGATTGACCAATCCGCAAGGTTTCTGTTGCATCTGAAAGTAGAAACTCGCCCCATTACAACGGTATGAGTAGTTTTCCCCTAGGCCGTTCTAGTTATTCGTTTCGAGCATCAGAACTGCGAAAATTTTGAGTTTCTCAAGCGTTTCTTTCCTCAAAACTGCCATATCTCGCAAACGGATTGACCAATCCGCAAAGTTTCTGTTGCATCTGAAAGTAGAAACTCGCCCCATTACAACGGTATGAGTAGTTTTCCCCTAGGCCGTTCTAGTTATTCGTTTCGAGCATCAGAACTGCGAAAATTTTGAGTTTCTCAAGCGTTTCTTTCCTCAAAACTGCCATATTTCGCAAACGGATTGACCAATCCGCAAAGTTTCTGTTGCATCTGAAAGTAGAAACACGCCCCATTACAACGGTATGAGTAGTTTTCCCCTAGGCCGTTCTAGTTATTCGTTTCGAGCATCAGAACTGCGAAAATTTGGAGTTTCTCAAGCGTTTCTTACCTCAAAACTGCCATATCTCGCGAACGGATTGACCAATCCGCAAAGTTTCTGTTGCATCTGAAAGTAGAAACTCGCCCCATTACAACGGTATGAGTAGTTTTCCCCTAGGCCGTTCTAGTTATGCGTTTCGAGCATCAGAACTGCGAAAATTTGGAGTTTCTCAAGCGTTTCTTACATCAAAACTGCCATATCTCGCGAACGGATTGACCAATCCGCAAGGTTTCTGTTGCATCTGAAAGTAGAAACTCGCCCCATTACAACGGTATGAGTAGTTTTCCCCTAGGCCGTTCTAGTTATTCGTTTCGAGCATCAGAACTGCGAAAATTTTGAGTTTCTCAAGCGTTTCTTTCCTCAAAACTGCCATATCTCGCAAACGGATTGACCAATCCGCAAAGTTTCTGTTGCATCTGAAAGTAGAAACTCGCCCCATTACAACGGTATGAGTAGTTTTCCCCTAGGCCGTTCTAGTTATTCGTTTCGAGCATCAGAACTGCGAAAATTTTGAGTTTCTCAAGCGTTTCTTTCCTCAAAACTGCCATATTTCGCAAACGGATTGACCAATCCGCAAAGTTTCTGTTGCATCTGAAAGTAGAAACACGCCCCATTACAACGGTATGAGTAGTTTTCCCCTAGGCCGTTCTAGTTATTCGTTTCGAGCATCAGAACTGCGAAAATTTGGAGTTTCTCAAGCGTTTCTTACCTCAAAACTGCCATATCTCGCGAACGGATTGACCAATCCGCAAAGTTTCTGTTGCATCTGAAAGTAGAAACTCGCCCCATTACAACGGTATGAGTAGTTTTTCCCTATGCCGTTCTAGTTATTCGTTTCGAGCATCAGAACTGCGAAAATTTGGAGTTTCTCAAGCGTTTCTTACCTCAAAACTGCCATATCTCGCGAACGGATTGACCAATCCGCAAGGTTTCTGTTGCATCTGAAAGTAGAAACTCGCCCCATTACAACGGTATGAGTAGTTTTCCCCTAGGCCGTTCTAGTTATTCGTTTCGAGCATCAGAACTGCGAAAATTTTGAGTTTCTCAAGCGTTTCTTTCCTCAAAACTGCCATATCTCGCAAACGGATTGACCAATCCGCAAAGTTTCTGTTGCATCTGAAAGTGGAAACTCGCCCCATTACAACGGTATGAGTAGTTTTCCCCTAGGCCGTTCTAGTTATTCATTTCGAGCATCAGAACTGCGAAAATTTTGAGTTTCTCAAGCGTTTCTTTCCTCAAAACTGCCATATCTCGCAAACGGATTGACCAATCCGCAAAGTTTCTGTTGCATCTGAAAGTAGAAACTCGCCCCATTACAACGGTATGAGTAGTTTTCCCCTAGGCCGTTCTAGTTATTCGTTTCGAGCATCAGAACTGCGAAAATTTTGAGTATCTCAAGCGTTTGTTACCTCAAAACTGACATATCTCGCGAACGGATTGACCAATCCGCAAAGTTTCTGTTGCATCTGAAAGTAGAAACACGCCCCATTACAACGGTATGAGTAGTTTTCCCCTAGGCCGTTCTAGTTATTCGTTTCGAGCATCAGAACTGCCATATCTCGCGCACGGATTGACCAATCCGCAAAGTTTCTGTTGCATCTGAAAGTAGAAACTCGCCCCATTACAACGGTATGAGTAGTTTTCCCCTAGGCCGTTCTAGGTATTCGTTTCGAGCATCAGAACTGCGAAAATTTTGAGTTTCTCAAGCGTTTCTTTCCTCAAAACTGCCATATCTCGCAAACGGATTGACCAATCCGCAAAGTTTCTGTTGCATCTGAAAGTAGAAACTCGCCCCATTACAACGGTATGAGTAGTTTTCCCCTAGGCCGTTCTAGTTATTCGTTTCGAGCATCAGAACTGCGAAAATTTGGAGTTTCTCAAGCGTTTCTTACCTCAAAACTGCCATTACTCGCGAACGGATTGACCAATCCGCAAAGTTTCTGTTGCATCTGAAAGTAGAAACTCGCCCCATTACAACGGTATGAGTAGTTTTCCCCTAGGCCGTTCTAGTTATTCGTTTCGAGCATCAGAACTGCGAAAATTTGGAGTTTCTCAAGCGTTTCTTACCTCAAAACTGCCATATCTCGCGAACGGATTGACCAATCCGCAAGGTTTCTGTTGCATCTGAAAGTAGAAACTCGCCCCATTACAACGGTATGAGTAGTTTTCCCCTAGGCCGTTCTAGTTATTCGTTTCGAGCATCAGAACTTCGAAAATTTTGAGTTTCTCAAGCGTTTCTTTCCTCAAAACTGCCATATCTCGCAAACGGATTGACCAATCCGCAAAGTTTCTGTTGCATCTGAAAGTAGAAACACGCCCCCTTACAACGGTATGAGTAGTTTTCCCCTAGGCCGTTCTAGTTATTCGTTTGGAGCATCAGAACTGCGAAAATTTGGAGTTTCTCAAGCGTTTCTTACCTCAAAACTGCCATATCTCGCGAACGGATTGACCAATCCGCAAAAGTTTCTGTTGCATCTGAAAGTAGAAACTCGCCCGATTACAACGGTATGTGTAGTTTTCCCCTAGGCGGTTCTAGTTATTCGTTTCGAGCATCAGAACTGCGAAAATTTTGAGTTTCTCAAGCGTTTCTTACCTCAAAACTGACATATCTCGCGAACGGATTGACCAATCCGCAAAGTTTCTGTTGCACCTGAAAGTAGAAACACGCCCCATTACAACGGTATGAGTAGTTTTCCCCTAGGCCGTTCTAGTTATTCGTTTCGAGCATCAGAACTGCGAAAATTTGGAGTTTCTCAAGCGTTTCTTACCTCAAAACTGCCATATCTCGCGAACGGATTGACCAATCCGCAAGGTTTCTGTGGCATCTGAAAGTAGAAACTCGCCCCATTACAACGGTATGAGTAGTTTTCCCCTAGGCCGTTCTAGTTATTCGTTTCGAGCATCAGAACTGCGAAAATTTGGAGTTTCTCAAGCGTTTCTTACCTCAAAACTGCCATTACTCGCGAACGGATTGACCAATCCGCAAAGTTTCTGTTGCACCTGAAAGTAGAAACTCGCCCCATTACAACGGTATGAGTAGTTTTCCCCTAGGCCGTTCTAGTTATTCGTTTCGAGCATCAGAACTGCGAAAATTTGGAGTTTCTCAAGCGTTTCTTACCTCAAAACTGCCATATCTCGCGAACGGATTGACCAATCCGCAAGGTTTCTGTTGCATCTGAAAGTAGAAACTCGCCCCATTACAACGGTATGAGTAGTTTTCCCCTAGGCCGTTCTAGTTATTCGTTTCGAGCATCAGAACTTCGAAAATTTTGAGTTTCTCAAGCGTTTCTTTCCTCAAAACTGCCATATCTCGCAAACGGATTGACCAATCCGCAAAGTTTCTGTTGCATCTGAAAGTAGAAACACGCCCCATTACAACGGTATGAGTAGTTTTCCCCTAGGCCGTTCTAGTTATTCGTTTCGAGCATCAGAACTGCGAAAATTTGGAGTTTCTCAAGCGTTTCTTACCTCAAAACTGCCATATCTCGCGAACGGATTGACCAATCCGCAAAGTTTCTGTTGCATCTGAAAGTAGAATCTCGCCCGATTACAACGGTATGTGTAGTTTTCCCCTAGGCGGTTCTAGTTATTCGTTTCGAGCATCAGAACTGCGAAAATTTTGAGTTTCTCAAACGTTTCTTACCTCAAAACTGCCATATCTCGCGAACGGATTGACCAATCCGCAAAGTTTCTGTTGCATCTGAAAGTAGAAACTCGCCCCATTACAACGGTATGAGTAGTTTTCCCCTAGGCCGTTCTAGATATTCGTTTCGAGCATCAGAACTGCGAAAATTTGGAGTTCCTCAAGCGTTTCTTACATCAAAACTGCCATATCTCGCGAACGGATTGACCAATCCGCAAAGTTTCTGTTGCATCTGAAAGTAGAAACTCGCCCCATTACAACGGTATGAGTAGTTTTCCCCTAGGCCGTTCTGGTTATTCGTTTCGAGCATCAGAACTTCGAAAATTTTGAGTTTCTCAAGCGTTTCTTTCCTCAAAACTGCCATATCTCGCAAACGGATTGACCAATCCGCAAAGTTTCTGTTGCATCTGAAAGTAGAAACACGCCCCATTACAACGGTATGAGTAGTTTTCCCCTAGGCCGTTCTAGTTATTCGTTTCGAGCATCAGAACTGCGAAAATTTGGAGTTTCTCAAGCGTTTCTTACCTCAAAATTGCCATATCTCGCGAACGGATTGACCAATCAGCAAAGTTTCTGTTGCATCTGAAAGTAGAATCTCGCCCGATTACAACGGTATGTGTAGTTTTCCCCTAGGCGGTTCTAGTTATTCGTTTCGAGCATCAGAACTGCGAAAATTTTGAGTTTCTCAAGCGTTTCTTACCTCAAAACTGCCATATCTCGCGAACGGATTGACCAATCCGCAAAGTTTCTGTTGCATCTGAAAGTAGAAACTCGCCCCATTACAACGGTATGAGTAGTTTTCCCCTAGGCCGTTCTAGTTATTCGTTTCGAGCATCAGAACTGCGAAAATTTGGAGTTTCTCAAGCGTTTCTTACTTCAAAACTGCCACATCTCGCGAACGGATTGACCAATCAGCAAAGTTTCTGTTGCATCTGAAAGTAGAAACTCGCCCCATTACAACGGTATGTGTAGTTTTCCCCTAGGCCGTTCTAGTTATTCGTTTCGAGCATCAGAACTGCGAAAATTTGGAGTTTCTCAAGCGTTTCTTACGTTAAAACTGCCATATCTCGCCAACGGATTGACCAATCCGCAAAGTTTCTGTTGCATCTGAAAGTAGAAACTCGCCCCATTACAACGGTATGAGTAGTTTTCCCCTAGGCCGTTCTAGATATTCGTTTCGAGCATCAGAACTGCGAAAATTTGGAGTTTCTCAAGCGTTTCTTACATCAAAACTGCCATATCTCGCGAACGGATTGACCAATCCGCAAAGTTTCTGTTGCATCTGAAAGTAGAAACTCGCCCCATTACAACGGTATGAGTAGTTTTCCCCTAGGCCGTTCTGGTTATTCGTTTCGAGCATCAGAACTGCGAAAATTTGGAGTTTATCAAGCGTTTCTTACCTCAAAACTGCCATATCTCGCGAACGGATTGACCAATCCGCAAAGTTTCTGTTGCATCTGAAAGTAGAAACTCGCCCCATTACAACGGTATGAGTAGTTTTCCCCTAGGCGGTTCTAGTTATTCGTTTCGAGCATCAGAACTGCGAAAATTTTGAGTTTCTCAAGCGTTTCTTACCTCAAAACTGCCATATCTCGCGAACGGATTGACCAATCCGCAAAGTTTCTGTTGCATCTGAAAGTAGAAACTCGCCCCATTACAACGGTATGAGTAGTTTTCCCCTAGGCCGTTCTAGTTATTCGTTTCGAGCATCAGAACTGCGAAAATTTGGAGTTTCTCAAGCGTTTCTTACTTCAAAACTGCCATATCTCGCGAACGGATTGACCAATCCGCAAAGTTTCTGTTGCATCTGAAAGTAGAAACTCGCCCCATTACAACGGTATGTGTAGTTTTCCCCTAGGCCGTTCTAGTTATTCGTTTCGAGCATCAGAACTGCGAAAATTTGGAGTTTCTCAAGCGTTTCTTACGTTAAAACTGCCATATCTCGCCAACGGATTGACCAATCCGCAAAGTTTCTGTTGCATCTGAAAGTAGAAACTCGCCCCATTACAACGGTATGAGTAGTTTTCCCCTAGGCCGTTCTAGATATTCGTTTCGAGCATCAGAACTGCGAAAATTTGGAGTTTCTCAAGCGTTTCTTACATCAAAACTGCCATATCTCGCGAACGGATTGACCAATCCGCAAAGTTTCTGTTGCATCTGAAAGTAGAAAGTCGCCCCATTACAACGGTATGAGTAGTTTTCCCCTAGGCCGTTCTGGTTATTCGTTTCGAGCATCAGAACTGCGAAAATTTGGAGTTTATCAAGCGTTTCTTACCTCAAAACTGCCATATCTCGCGAACGGATTGACCAATCCGCAAAGTTTCTGTTGCATCTGAAAGTAGAAACTCGCCCCATTACAACGGTATGAGTAGTTTTCCCCTAGGCCGTTCTAGTTATTCGTTTCGAGCATCAGAACTGCGAAAATTTGGAGTTTCTCAAGCGTTTCTTACCTCAAAACTGCCATATCTCGCGAACGGATTGACCAATCCGCAAAGTTTCTGTTGCATCTGAAAGTAGAAACTCGCCCCATTACAACGGTATGAGTAGTTTTCCCCTAGGCCGTTCTAGTTATTCGTTTCGAGCATCAGAACTGCGAAAATTTGGAGTTTCTCAAGCGTTTCTTACATCAAAACTGCCATATCTCGCGAACGGATTGACCAATCCGCAAAGTTTCTGTTGCATCTGAAAGTAGAAACTCGCCCCATTACAACGGTATGAGTAGTTTTCCCCTAGGCCGTTCTGGTTATTCGTTTCGAGCATCAGAACTTCGAAAATTTTGAGTTTCTCAAGCGTTTCTTTCCTCAAAACTGCCATATCTCGCAAACGGATTGACCAATCCGCAAAGTTTCTGTTGCTTCTGAAAGTAGAAACACGCCCCATTACAACGGTATGAGTAGTTTTCCCCTAGGCCGTTCTAGTTATTCGTTTCGAGCATCAGAACTGCGAAAATTTGGAGTTTCTCAAGCGTTTCTTACCTCAAAATTGCCATATCTCGCGAACGGATTGACCAATCCGCAAAGTTTCTGTTGCATCTGAAAGTAGAATCTCGCCCGATTACAACGGTATGTGTAGTTTTCCCCTAGGCGGTTCTAGTTATTCGTTTCGAGCATCAGAACTGCGAAAATTTTGAGTTTCTCAAGCGTTTCTTACCTCAAAACTGCCATATCTCGCGAACGGATTGACCAATCCGCAAAGTTTCTGTTGCATCTGAAAGTAGAAAGTCGCCCCATTACAACGGTATGAGTAGTTTTCCCCTAGGCCGTTCTAGTTATTCGTTTCGAGCATCAGAACTGCGAAAATTTGGAGTTTCTCAAGCGTTTCTTACTTCAAAACTGCCACATCTCGCGAACGGATTGACCAATCAGCAAAGTTTCTGTTGCATCTGAAAGTAGAAACTCGCCCCATTACAACGGTATGTGTAGTTTTCCCCTAGGCCGTTCTAGTTATTCGTTTCGAGCATCAGAACTGCGAAAATTTGGAGTTTCTCAAGCGTTTCTTACGTTAAAACTGCCATATCTCGCCAACGGATTGACCAATCCGCAAAGTTTCTGTTGCATCTGAAAGTAGAAACTCGCCCCATTACAACGGTATGAGTAGTTTTCCCCTAGGCCGTTCTAGATATTCGTTTCGAGCATCAGAACTGCGAAAATTTGGAGTTTCTCAAGCGTTTCTTACATCAAAACTGCCATATCTCGCGAACGGATTGACCAATCCGCAAAGTTTCTGTTGCATCTGAAAGTAGAAACTCGCCCCATTACAACGGTATGAGTAGTTTTCCCCTAGGCCGTTCTGGTTATTCGTTTCGAGCATCAGAACTGCGAAAATTTGGAGTTTATCAAGCGTTTCTTACCTCAAAACTGCCATATCTCGCGAACGGATTGACCAATCCGCAAAGTTTCTGTTGCATCTGAAAGTAGAAACTCGCCCCATTACAACGGTATGAGTAGTTTTCCCCTAGGCGGTTCTAGTTATTCGTTTCGAGCATCAGAACTGCGAAAATTTTGAGTTTCTCAAGCGTTTCTTACCTCAAAACTGCCATATCTCGCGAACGGATTGACCAATCCGCAAAGTTTCTGTTGCATCTGAAAGTAGAAACTCGCCCCATTACAACGGTATGAGTAGTTTTCCCCTAGGCCGTTCTAGTTATTCGTTTCGAGCATCAGAACTGCGAAAATTTGGAGTTTCTCAAGCGTTTCTTACTTCAAAACTGCCATATCTCGCGAACGGATTGACCAATCCGCAAAGTTTCTGTTGCATCTGAAAGTAGAAACTCGCCCCATTACAACGGTATGTGTAGTTTTCCCCTAGGCCGTTCTAGTTATTCGTTTCGAGCATCAGAACTGCGAAAATTTGGAGTTTCTCAAGCGTTTCTTACGTTAAAACTGCCATATCTCGCCAACGGATTGACCAATCCGCAAAGTTTCTGTTGCATCTGAAAGTAGAAACTCGCCCCATTACAACGGTATGAGTAGTTTTCCCCTAGGCCGTTCTAGATATTCGTTTCGAGCATCAGAACTGCGAAAATTTGGAGTTTCTCAAGCGTTTCTTACATCAAAACTGCCATATCTCGCGAACGGATTGACCAATCCGCAAAGTTTCTGTTGCATCTGAAAGTAGAAAGTCGCCCCATTACAACGGTATGAGTAGTTTTCCCCTAGGCCGTTCTGGTTATTCGTTTCGAGCATCAGAACTGCGAAAATTTGGAGTTTATCAAGCGTTTCTTACCTCAAAACTGCCATATCTCGCGAACGGATTGACCAATCCGCAAAGTTTCTGTTGCATCTGAAAGTAGAAACTCGCCCCATTACAACGGTATGAGTAGTTTTCCCCTAGGCCGTTCTAGTTATTCGTTTCGAGCATCAGAACTGCGAAAATTTGGAGTTTCTCAAGCGTTTCTTACCTCAAAACTGCCATATCTCGCGAATGGATTGACCAATCCGCAAAGTTTCTGTTGCATCTGAAAGTAGAAACTCGCCCCATTACAACGGTATGAGTAGTTTTCCCCTAGGCCGTTCTAGTTATTCGTTTCGAGCATCAGAACTGCGAAAATTTGGAGTTTCTCAAGCGTTTCTTACCTCAAAACTGCCATATCTCGCGAACGGATTGACCAATCCGCAAAGTTTCTGTTGCATCTGAAAGTAGAAACTCGCCCCATTACAACGGTATGAGTAGTTTTCCCCTAGGCCGTTCTAGTTATTCGTTTCGTGCATCAGAACTGCGAAAATTTTGAGTTTCTCAAGCGTTTCTTTCCTCAAAACTGCCATATCTCGCAAACGGATTGACCAATCCGCAAAGTTTCTGTTGCATCTGAAAGTAGAAACTCGCCCCATTACAACGGTATGAGTAGTTTTCCCCTAGGCCGTTCTAGTTATTCGTTTCGAGCATCAGAACTGCGAAAATTTGGAGTTTCTCAAGCGTTTCTTACCTCAAAACTGCCATTACTCGCGAACGGATTGACCAATCCGCAAAGTTTCTGTTGCATCTGAAAGTAGAAACTCGCCCCATTACAACGGTATGAGTAGTTTTCCCCTAGGCCGTTCTAGTTATGCGTTTCGAGCATCAGAACTGCGAAAATTTGGAGTTTCTCAAGCGTTTCTTACGTTAAAACTGCCATATCTCGCCAACGGATTGACCAATCCGCAAAGTTTCTGTTGCATCTGAAAGTAGAAACTCGCCCCATTACAACGGTATGAGTAGTTTTCCCCTAGGCCGTTCTAGATATTCGTTTCGAGCATCAGAACTGCGAAAATTTGGAGTTTCTCAAGCGTTTCTTACATCAAAACTGCCATATCTCGCGAACGGATTGACCAATCCGCAAAGTTTCTGTTGCATCTGAAAGTAGAAAGTCGCCCCATTACAACGGTATGAGTAGTTTTCCCCTAGGCCGTTCTGGTTATTCGTTTCGAGCATCAGAACTGCGAAAATTTGGAGTTTCTCAAGCGTTTCTTACTTCAAAACTGCCATATCTCGCGAACGGATTGACCAATCCGCAAAGTTTCTGTTGCATCTGAAAGTAGAAACTCGCCCCATTACAACGGTATGTGTAGTTTTCCCCTAGGCCGTTCTAGTTATTCGTTTCGAGCATCAGAACTGCGAAAATTTGGAGTTTCTCAAGCGTTTCTTACGTTAAAACTGCCATATCTCGCCAACGGATTGACCAATCCGCAAAGTTTCTGTTGCATCTGAAAGTAGAAACTCGCCCCATTACAACGGTATGAGTAGTTTTCCCCTAGGCCGTTCTAGATATTCGTTTCGAGCATCAGAACTGCGAAAATTTGGAGTTTCTCAAGCGTTTCTTACATCAAAACTGCCATATCTCGCGAACGGATTGACCAATCCGCAAAGTTTCTGTTGCATCTGAAAGTAGAAAGTCGCCCCATTACAACGGTATGAGTAGTTTTCCCCTAGGCCGTTCTGGTTATTCGTTTCGAGCATCAGAACTGCGAAAATTTGGAGTTTATCAAGCGTTTCTTACCTCAAAACTGCCATATCTCGCGAACGGATTGACCAATCCGCAAAGTTTCTGTTGCATCTGAAAGTAGAAACTCGCCCCATTACAACGGTATGAGTAGTTTTCCCCTAGGCCGTTCTAGTTATTCGTTTCGAGCATCAGAACTGCGAAAATTTGGAGTTTCTCAAGCGTTTCTTACCTCAAAACTGCCATATCTCGCGAATGGATTGACCAATCCGCAAAGTTTCTGTTGCATCTGAAAGTAGAAACTCGCCCCATTACAACGGTATGAGTAGTTTTCCCCTAGGCCGTTCTAGTTATTCGTTTCGAGCATCAGAACTGCGAAAATTTGGAGTTTCTCAAGCGTTTCTTACCTCAAAACTGCCATATCTCGCGAACGGATTGACCAATCCGCAAAGTTTCTGTTGCATCTGAAAGTAGAAACTCGCCCCATTACAACGGTATGAGTAGTTTTCCCCTAGGCCGTTCTAGTTATTCGTTTCGTGCATCAGAACTGCGAAAATTTTGAGTTTCTCAAGCGTTTCTTTCCTCAAAACTGCCATATCTCGCAAACGGATTGACCAATCCGCAAAGTTTCTGTTGCATCTGAAAGTAGAAACTCGCCCCATTACAACGGTATGAGTAGTTTTCCCCTAGGCCGTTCTAGTTATTCGTTTCGAGCATCAGAACTGCGAAAATTTGGAGTTTCTCAAGCGTTTCTTACCTCAAAACTGCCATTACTCGCGAACGGATTGACCAATCCGCAAAGTTTCTGTTGCATCTGAAAGTAGAAACTCGCCCCATTACAACGGTATGAGTAGTTTTCCCCTAGGCCGTTCTAGTTATGCGTTTCGAGCATCAGAACTGCGAAAATTTGGAGTTTCTCAAGCGTTTCTTACGTTAAAACTGCCATATCTCGCCAACGGATTGACCAATCCGCAAAGTTTCTGTTGCATCTGAAAGTAGAAACTCGCCCCATTACAACGGTATGAGTAGTTTTCCCCTAGGCCGTTCTAGATATTCGTTTCGAGCATCAGAACTGCGAAAATTTGGAGTTTCTCAAGCGTTTCTTACATCAAAACTGCCATATCTCGCGAACGGATTGACCAATCCGCAAAGTTTCTGTTGCATCTGAAAGTAGAAAGTCGCCCCATTACAACGGTATGAGTAGTTTTCCCCTAGGCCGTTCTGGTTATTCGTTTCGAGCATCAGAACTGCGAAAATTTGGAGTTTATCAAGCGTTTCTTACCTCAAAACTGCCATATCTCGCGAACGGATTGACCAATCCGCAAAGTTTCTGTTGCATCTGAAAGTAGAAACTCGCCCCATTACAACGGTATGAGTAGTTTTCCCCTAGGCCGTTCTAGTTATTCGTTTCGAGCATCAGAACTGCGAAAATTTGGAGTTTCTCAAGCGTTTCTTACCTCAAAACTGCCATATCTCGCGAACGGATTGACCAATCCGCAAGGTTTCTGGTGCATCTGAAAGTAGAAACTCGCCCCATTACAACGGTATGAGTAGTTTTCCCCTAGGCCGTTCTAGTTATTCGTTTCGAGCATCAGAACTTCGAAAATTTTGAGTTTCTCAAGCGTTTCTTTCCTCAAAACTGCCATATCTCGCAAACGGATTGACCAATCCGCAAAGTTTCTGTTGCATCTGAAAGTAGAAACACGCCCCCTTACAACGGTATGAGTAGTTTTCCCCTAGGCCGTTCTAGTTATTCGTTTGGAGCATCAGAACTGCGAAAATTTGGAGTTTCTCAAGCGTTTCTTACCTCAAAACTGCCATATCTCGCGAACGGATTGACCAATCCGCAAAGTTTCTGTTGCATCTGAAAGTAGAAACTCGCCCGATTACAACGGTATGTGTAGTTTTCCCCTAGGCGGTTCTAGTTATTCGTTTCGAGCATCAGAACTGCGAAAATTTTGAGTTTCTCAAGCGTTTCTTACCTCAAAACTGACATATCTCGCGAACGGATTGACCAATCCGCAAAGTTTCTGTTGCATCTGAAAGTAGAAACTCGCCCCATTACAACGGTATGAGTAGTTTTCCCCTAGGCCGTTCTAGATATTCGTTTCGAGCATCAGAACTGCGAAAATTTGGAGTTTCTCAAGCGTTTCTTACATCAAAACTGCCATATCTCGCGAACGGATTGACCAATCCGCAAAGTTTCTGTTGCATCTGAAAGTAGAAACTCGCCCCATTACAACGGTATGAGTAGTTTTCCCCTAGGCCGTTCTGGTTATTCGTTTCGAGCATCAGAACTTCGAAAATTTTGAGTTTCTCAAGCGTTTCTTTCCTCAAAACTGCCATATCTCGCAAACGGATTGACCAATCCGCAAAGTTTCTGTTGCATCTGAAAGTAGAAACACGCCCCATTACAACGGTATGAGTAGTTTTCCCCTAGGCCGTTCTAGTTATTCGTTTCGAGCATCAGAACTGCGAAAATTTGGAGTTTCTCAAGCGTTTCTTACCTCAAAACTGCCATATCTCGCGAACGGATTGACCAATCCGCAAAGTTTCTGTTGCATCTGAAAGTAGAATCTCGCCCGATTACAACGGTATGTGTAGTTTTCCCCTAGGCGGTTCTAGTTATTCGTTTCGAGCATCAGAACTGCGAAAATTTTGAGTTTCTCAAGCGTTTCTTACCTCAAAACTGCCATATCTCGCGAACGGATTGACCAATCCGCAAAGTTTCTGTTGCATCTGAAAGTAGAAACTCGCCCCATTACAACGGTATGAGTAGTTTTCCCCTAGGCCGTTCTAGTTATTCGTTTCGAGCATCAGAACTGCGAAAATTTGGAGTTTCTCAAGCGTTTCTTACTTCAAAACTGCCACATCTCGCGAACGGATTGACCAATCCGCAACGTTTCTGTTGCATCTGAAAGTAGAAACTCGCCCCATTACAACGGTATGTGTAGTTTTCCCCTAGGCCGTTCTAGTTATTCGTTTCGAGCATCAGAACTGCGAAAATTTGGAGTTTCTCAAGCGTTTCTTACGTTAAAACTGCCATATCTCGCCAACGGATTGACCAATCCGCAAAGTTTCTGTTGCATCTGAAAGTAGAAACTCGCCCCATTACAACGGTATGAGTAGTTTTCCCCTAGGCCGTTCTAGATATTCGTTTCGAGCATCAGAACTGCGAAAATTTGGAGTTTCTCAAGCGTTTCTTACATCAAAACTGCCATATCTCGCGAACGGATTGACCAATCCGCAAAGTTTCTGTTGCATCTGAAAGTAGAAACTCGCCCCATTACAACGGTATGAGTAGTTTTCCCCTAGGCCGTTCTGGTTATTCGTTTCGAGCATCAGAACTGCGAAAATTTGGAGTTTATCAAGCGTTTCTTACCTCAAAACTGCCATATCTCGCGAACGGATTGACCAATCCGCAAAGTTTCTGTTGCATCTGAAAGTAGAAACTCGCCCCATTACAACGGTATGTGTAGTTTTCCCCTAGGCGGTTCTAGTTATTCGTTTCGAGCATCAGAACTGCGAAAATTTTGAGTTTCTCAAGCGTTTCTTACCTCAAAACTGCCATATCTCGCGAACGGATTGACCAATCCGCAAAGTTTCTGTTGCATCTGAAAGTAGAAACTCGCCCCATTACAACGGTATGAGTAGTTTTCCCCTAGGCCGTTCTAGTTATTCGTTTCGAGCATCAGAACTGCGAAAATTTGGAGTTTCTCAAGCGTTTCTTACTTCAAAACTGCCATATCTCGCGAACGGATTGACCAATCCGCAAAGTTTCTGTTGCATCTGAAAGTAGAAACTCGCCCCATTACAACGGTATGTGTAGTTTTCCCCTAGGCCGTTCTAGTTATTCGTTTCGAGCATCAGAACTGCGAAAATTTGGAGTTTCTCAAGCGTTTCTTACGTTAAAACTGCCATATCTCGCCAACGGATTGACCAATCCGCAAAGTTTCTGTTGCATCTGAAAGTAGAAACTCGCCCATTACAACGGTATGAGTAGTTTTCCCCTAGGCCGTTCTAGATATTCGTTTCGAGCATCAGAACTGCGAAAATTTGGAGTTTCTCAAGCGTTTCTTACATCAAAACTGCCATATCTCGCGAACGGATTGACCAATCCGCAAAGTTTCTGTTGCATCTGAAAGTAGAAAGTCGCCCCATTACAACGGTATGAGTAGTTTTCCCCTAGGCCGTTCTGGTTATTCGTTTCCAGCATCAGAACTGCGAAAATTTGGAGTTTATCAAGCGTTTCTTACCTCAAAACTGCCATATCTCGCGAACGGATTGACCAATCCGCAAAGTTTCTGTTGCATCTGAAAGTAGAAACTCGCCCCATTACAACGGTATGAGTAGTTTTCCCCTAGGCCGTTCTAGTTATTCGTTTCGAGCATCAGAACTGCGAAAATTTGGAGTTTCTCAAGCGTTTCTTACCTCAAAACTGCCATATCTCGCGAACGGATTGACCAATCCGCAAAGTTTCTGTTGCATCTGAAAGTAGAAACTCGCCCCATTACAACGGTATGAGTAGTTTTCCCCTAGGCCGTTCTAGTTATTCGTTTCGAGCATCAGAACTGCGAAAATTTGGAGTTTCTCAAGCGTTTCTTACCTCAAAACTGCCATATCTCGCGAACGGATTGACCAATCCGCAAAGTTTCTGTTGCATCTGAAAGTAGAAACTCGCCCCATTACAACGGTATGAGTAGTTTTCCCCTAGGCCGTTCTAGTTATTCGTTTCGTGCATCAGAACTGCGAAAATTTTGAGTTTCTCAAGCGTTTCTTTCCTCAAAACTGCCATATCTCGCAAACGGATTGACCAATCCGCAAAGTTTCTGTTGCATCTGAAAGTAGAAACTCGCCCCATTACAACGGTATGAGTAGTTTTCCCCTAGGCCGTTCTAGTTATTCGTTTCGAGCATCAGAACTGCGAAAATTTGGAGTTTCTCAAGCGTTTCTTACCTCAAAACTGCCATTACTCGCGAACGGATTGACCAATCCGCAAAGTTTCTGTTGCATCTGAAAGTAGAAACTCGCCCATTACAACGGTATGAGTAGTTTTCCCCTAGGCCGTTCTAGTTATTCGTTTCGAGCATCAGAACTGCGAAAATTTGGAGTTTCTCAAGCGTTTCTTACCTCAAAACTGCCATATCTCGCGAACGGATTGACCAATACGCAAAATTTCTGTTGCATCTGAAAGTAGAAGCTCTCCCGATTACAACGGTATGAGTAGTTTTCCCCTAGGCCGTTCTAGTTATTCGTTTCGAGCATCAGAACTGCGAAAATTTTAGGTTTCTCAAGCGTTTCTTACCTCAAAACTGCCATATCTCGCGAACGGATTGACCAATCCGCAAAGTTTCTGTTGCATCTGAAAGTAGAAACTCGCCCCATTACAACGGTATGAGTAGTTTTCCCCTAGGCCGTTCTAGTTATTCGTTTCGAGCATCAGAACTGCGAAAATTTGGAGTTTCTCAAGCGTTTCTTACTTCAAAACTGCCATATCTCGCGAACGGATTGACCAATCCGCAAAGTTTCTGTTGCATCTGAAAGTAGAAACTCGCCCCATTACAACGGTATGTGTAGTTTTCCCCTAGGCCGTTCTAGTTATTCGTTTCGAGCATCAGAACTGCGAAAATTTGGAGTTTCTCAAGCGTTTCTTACGTTAAAACTGCCATATCTCGCCAACGGATTGACCAATCCGCAAAGTTTCTGTTGCATCTGAAAGTAGAAACTCGCCCCATTACAACGGTATGAGTAGTTTTCCCCTAGGCCGTTCTAGATATTCGTTTCGAGCATCAGAACTGCGAAAATTTGGAGTTTCTCAAGCGTTTCTTACATCAAAACTGCCATATCTCGCGAACGGATTGACCAATCCGCAAAGTTTCTGTTGCATCTGAAAGTAGAAAGTCGCCCCATTACAACGGTATGAGTAGTTTTCCCCTAGGCCGTTCTGGTTATTCGTTTCCAGCATCAGAACTGCGAAAATTTTGAGTTTCTCAAGCGTTTCTTACCTCAAAACTGCCATATCTCGCGAACGGATTGACCAATCCGCAAAGTTTCTGTTGCATCTGAAAGTAGAAACTCGCCCCATTACAACGGTATGAGTAGTTTTCCCTAGGCCGTTCTAGTTATTCGTTTCGAGCATCAGAACTGCGAAAATTTGGAGTTTCTCAAGCGTTCTTACCTCAAAACTGCCATATCTCGCGAACGGATTGACCAATCCGCAAAGTTTCTGTTGCATCTGAAAGTAGAAACTCGCCCCATTACAACGGTATGAGTAGTTTTCCCCTAGGCCGTTCTAGTTATTCGTTTCGAGCATCAGAACTGCGAAAATTTGGAGTTTCTCAAGCGTTTCTTACCTCAAAACTGCCATATCTCGCGAACGGATTGACCAATCCGCAAAGTTTCTGTTGCATCTGAAAGTAGAAACTCGCCCCATTACAACGGTATGAGTAGTTTTCCCCTAGGCCGTTCTAGTTATTCGTTTCGTGCATCAGAACTGCGAAAATTTGGAGTTTCTCAAGCGTTTCTTACGTTAAAACTGCCATATCTCGCCAACGGATTGACCAATCCGCAAAGTTTCTGTTGCATCTGAAAGTAGAAACTCGCCCCATTACAACGGTATGAGTAGTTTTCCCCTAGGCCGTTCTAGATATTCGTTTCGAGCATCAGAACTGCGAAAATTTGGTGTTTCTCAAGCGTTTCTTACATCAAAACTGCCATATCTCGCGAACGGATTGACCAATCCGCAAAGTTTCTGTTGCATCTGAAAGTAGAAAGTCGCCCCATTACAACGGTATGAGTAGTTTTCCCCTAGGCCGTTCTGGTTATTCGTTTCCAGCATCATAACTGCGAAAATTTGGAGTTTATCAAGCGTTTCTTACCTCAAAACTGCCATATCTCGCGAACGGATTGACCAATCCGCAAAGTTTCTGTTGCATCTGAAAGTAGAAACTCGCCCCATTACAACGGTATGAGTAGTTTTCCCCTAGGCCGTTCTAGTTATTCGTTTCGAACATCAGAACTGCGAAAATTTGGAGTTTCTCAAGCGTTTCTTACCTCAAAACTGCCATATCTCGCGTACGGATTGACCAATCCGCAAAGTTTCTGTTGCATCTGAAAGTAGAAACTCGCCCCATTACAACGGTATGAGTAGTTTTCCCCTAGGCCGTTCTAGTTATTCGTTTCGAGCATCAGAACTGCGAAAATTTGGAGTTTCTCAAGCGTTTCTTACCTCAAAACTGCCATATCTCGCGAACGGATTGACCAATCCGCAAAGTTTCTGTTGCATCTGAAAGTAGAAACTCGCCCCATTACAACGGTATGAGTAGTTTTCCCCTAGGCCGTTC